>NW_007733078.1:28215-30946 GCF_000696425.1 Galeopterus variegatus | reverse complement strand
AGAACAGGGGCATTAAAAGATTAGCATGAAAAGGGTCCTGAGCAAAATTTGGTCTCACTGTTGTTTTCCTACTATGAAAATAACAGGATGCTCTCGTTTGAAAAGTATCTGGACCATATGGTTGACATGTACTAAAAAATAAATTATAATTTGAGCTTCATATTTTAGTCTATGTGAAATTAATTGGTGTGAATGAGTCCCTGAGAAAGAAATTGGTTCTCAAAGTATAGACACGTCAAGTTTCTGAACATGAAAATCTGAGCACCAGATCTAGCTTGAGTTATGTTCCCCAAGGTAGAGAGGCTGGGGTCTTCTGGAAACACCTAGTCCTGGGCAAGCTCCCATTAAACCATTCATACCACACACTGATCTTATGGAAAATCTATTAGTGATCAGTTATTATTCAGTCTCTTGACTTTTAAGTTCTCTCAATAAACTATTTTTCCCAAATCTCTATCGTAAGCTCATATCTTCTTAGCTGCAGACTTACCCATCTACACTGGGATGTCTAAACACATCTCTACATTTATTGCCATAAAACACAACTCTTGACTCCCCTCCAAATACTCTTTCCAGCACTCTTCCCCACTAAAGCAAATGGCGCCATTATTCACTTCTCTGCTCAAGCCTGGCTGGAGTCTATCCTGGATGTTGCCCTCACGCCTAAGCACCTTGGTGATCCCTGTCAACTCCTCGCACCAAACATTCACCTCCCTCCATCTCCGCGACCACTACCCCCCCAGTCAGTTCTGACTTTATTCTAATAGTCTCCAAACTGACCCTTCCTACTGATTATGATTACTCCACTCAACAGTCAGGATGATGTTTAAAAAATGTGAATCGGCTCCTGCCATTATCAGGCACTGAAGATTGAAATCCACACACTAAAGAATGCTGATTTACGAGGCAATGGGCCCTCTATCTGCCTCTGTAACCTCAAAATCCCTTCTGGTCTACCAGGTTCCAGGCCCATGAAGGTATTATTTCTTTCCTTTTTAAAAATTCTCAGTTCTTACACTTGTTGATTCTCTGCTCAGAATCCCCCACCCTCACCCCAGATCTCCTTTCCTGTCATTCATCTCTGAGTCTAAGTATTATTGTTTGGATGGTCTTCCCTGATAGCTACTCTAAAGTATACTCATAGGAATTATTTTGCATAGAACCACATTTAAAATATATATATATAACACACAGCATTACCTCATAGAGTCTTATTTCTTTTCCTTCTGTTTCTTTTTAAGGAAAGCAGGGTGCTGTATAACAGATTTGTGATGGCTTTCCCTATACCTGGAAGAACAAATGGCCAAAACATAGCAGGAAACTTGTAAGGGTTTACTGAAAGAATGGATTGCACAAGGAATGCAGATCAGAGAATACAGGGGGAAAAGAGATTTTTGAAATGACACAGTCCAGTTCCTTTATTTTCAAAGTTCAGCCCTAGGTAGGTGATTAAATTTGCCTGCAGGCTCTTAAACTGATTAATGATAAAATCAGAATGCCAGCAAAAGTTTTCTGAACTCTAGTTCAGAACACATTTATTATATCATAGTGCCGTTCAATAGTGCTACTCCCTTAGAGATAAATGTAGATGTTATAGAGTTTTTACTAACTTTACTTTGCATTTGTACTCCATCTATTCCTACATTCAAAAGGGTTTTGAGATGGTTGACAAAAATGGAACATAAATAAAACAGAACTTGGGTTGAAATATATGAAGTCTTTTCCAAGTAATTAAATAAGAAATTATGTTAACTTGTGTCATNGTTGAAATATATGAAGTCTTTTCCAAGTAATTAAATAAGAAATTATGTTAACTTGTGTCATTTATTTAAAAAAAGAGAGTAATAATTGTTCTAAACTGTGCCTTTGCAATAAATATTGTTTAAGTGAGCATTTCACACATATACACGTAAAGTTATCCTAAAAATCTCATACTTTTATTTTGTCTTTTAAATTAAAATGAATTTGAGGGAAAATAATCCCTAGATTTAATTGAGTTTCTTCCAAATTGTTTGGCATTATAGTTAATAAAATATTCAACATATGGTGGAAATTAACTGCTGTCTTCCAGGGTTTATTTCACTTTTCAAGATTTCACCTCTGACAAGAGAAATCATTTCTAAGGTACCTGGGAAGAGCCCATACAGGGATGTCGTCTGTGTCCACAGTGCAGTGGTGCATTCTGCAGAAACAGTCAAACACAAGAATGGGATTTGTCCAGGAGAAAATAATACATAGCAAAAATTGATATTAATGTTCTTCTGTGTCTGTGAGCTAAATTAAGAGGAACCCTAAGACCAATATCCTCTTTAGGCATTCTCAGTTCTAATTTTGCTATTTTTCTCCATGGTGATTCAAACAACAGCTTATATTTAAACTGTTTTTTCTTATGAAATCCATTTCTATTTTCTTCTTCTAAGAAGTTTGGTTGCAAAAAAGACTGAGAAGGATTAACACAAGCAAAGTAATCACCTCTCAGTCTTAGCCTAGTCTTCTGGGGATCCCATGATTCCGTACCCTGCAAATATTCTGCATGATTTCATCAGTGATACTTTGACCTCATAGATTAGACTATTGTCTACATTTTCACTGTTTTATGGTTAATCAAATGTCTTCACTTTAAGAGTTTCTCTGGTGAATATGAAGGCTATGAATGGTTCAGCTCTTAAAGAATCCCTTGCCCACTGAACTGAATGGGATACAACAGAATTGATAGAGTACAGTGCAAAAA
>NW_007733078.1:16235-28165 GCF_000696425.1 Galeopterus variegatus | reverse complement strand
GAATCCCTTGCCCACTGAACTGAATGGGATACAACAGAATTGATAGAGTACAGTGCAAAAAAGGAGGTTAAGTACTGTATTGGGTGTAAGTCTGCATAAGGCCAAAACAACTGGTGCAAAGGAGAGGCAAGAACATTTTGTTGGTTTCCTCTCTTGTTATGCTACATAAAGTTATTCTTTTCTTCCTCTCTCAAACTCAAAATATATCTTTAATCAGTTGGGGCCTCATAAAGTTGTAAGTGGCAATTTATAACTGCAGAATTAAGGGGCATTTCTGTAAATGTTGTATTTTATCCTCCCAGGTTGTTTCTGAGGGAAATGGAGGGGAAATGAATGCAGCCTTGAAAAACGTCCAGATAATAAATGTTTCTATTTATATAAGTGTGTGTTATTCCTTATAAAAAAATGCCACATATTTGCAGATCATCTATTACATTTGCTCAAGTTATAGTTTTCTCTTTATTAATAGGTAGTTCTCAGTGGCAAGGATATAAAAACAAAACCAACAACTGGAAAAAGTCTTCTGCAGTCACTCTCCATGTAAACTTTAATCATCGTAACAAGCTTTATGTAAAGTCATTAAAAACTAAAAAAAAAAAAAGTTCACTTGGAAAGCAAAAACAAATAGCATATTTGTTCCATATTTATTTAATGAATTTGGAGAGGCTTGATGACATCTTCTTGTGTTCATTAATGTTTCCACTTCTCATTTATATTGCTAAGAGGAAATAACAATCTGTTGGAATACTTCATAAACTCCAGCTCTCCCTGCTTGAGCCATCTTGAGCCATGCATGTGACACTTACCTTATTTTGTGCTGTTAATTTTTGGAATGTGGTAAATCCCACATTTTAGGGTCTTAGGTCACAAGAGATAAGGACCATGTTTAATTCATCTTTGTGTCTATTTCCCATCAGATTGTCCTTTGTAAATATTTTTTAACAATAAATATGTGAAATAAATTCACACGGGAGAGTTACATCATTAAAAGGGCAGGAAAACAAGTTGTACATATGGACTCATTCTGTCTGCATCTCTTTCTTTACTCTGTTGTGATGCAGCGTTTTGGCTTCAGAATGTATTTTGACATTTACCGTTTTCCAAGCCATTAGCAATTTTCCGAATATTTTCAGCTTTTTTAGGGACAATGAAACCAAAAAAAAAAATGAGTTACATGGGGGATATAATGGGAGGTGGTTATTCACAGCCATCTCTACACAGTTCCATTTTGTGGGGAAATGAATTTCAGTGATTCATTTCTTCTGTGCCATTTTTTTATGTGAGTGTATTTCCTGAGATGGATTAAATTGACCAAAAACTAATGTAAGCAGAGGGAAGAATTAACAGGATTTTAAAATCACTTTATTTATTAGTAGTGAGTAGTAAATTCAGAAGTTAATTTTCCATCTATAAATCAGGACAGAGGATTATGTTTTTCTGAATCTCATGAGTGTATAGTGTGAGAGGCATGTATTAATATATACAGTAGAGATGTAGTTACATTAAGTAACTGTCAGATTACCTCTGATGATAATTTATTTTTTGACATCTACTATTGGTCATCCCAAAGTATGAAATGCCATGAGATTAGCTTTTAGTGAATAACTTAAACTGATAAAAGTAAATGGAAAGGATATAATTTGAGTTGGACACACACACACACACACACACACACACACAAAACACATTCATACACATACATGCATGATAAGATAAAAGGGTATTTCAAAAAGTTTGTGGAAAATCAAATTGAAAGATAATACAAATCTTTCCATGAATATTTTGAAGTACTCACATATATAATGAATAACAACTTATTAAAGGAGGTAGAGCATGAGATATAAAATTGTAAGTACTTATAGTCTATGAAAAGGGAACAACTGTCATACTTTCTTGGAGCAGGGAAATAGCTTTCTTTGTAATTGCTAATGGTGATGAGGAAAAAAAAAAATGCTACAGTGAATAAGACTGCTTTTTGGTTGATGTGAACTACACAAAAAAGAGTCGTGGGTATACTGTGCATCTTACAATTTTAATTAGGAAGAACAGTATGTGGTTTAGTGCCAATAAATGTTATATTAGATGTAATCCCAAAATTAATATAAAAGTGTAACCTTATTACACAGACCACCATCTATCAGTCTTGTAATATGCTACGCTAATAGCAGGTATAGGTGGCTGTGCTGGGTGTTCCACTGTGCTATAAATCTACTGACAAGATGCGTAGTCAGGACCACAGGAAGCATTGGGTCTTGTTTTGAAAGTCCCACTGACACTATAGGCAATTCTAGGTTATCAGAATATTGTTGTTGCAGGGCAAAATTTTTTAATATGCTGAAAAAGTAAATGTGTTCACTGGAAAGACAGTCTCCTATGGTGTTGTCTGAAGCAATGAGATACAAATTTTTAAAAAGGAAAAAAAAAAAGCCAAAAGCAGAAAAAGTAAAGCACTCATTAATATAACAGCAGAAGGCAAAGTATAGCAATGCTTTACAAGACCTGTCTCATGGAATCCTAAAGTGAGTTAAAAATACGATCCACATATGTAACTTTAAAACTTTTGGTTGCCATTAAAAAAGTTTTTAAAAAGTGAGTGAATTTTAGTAATATATTTTATTTAACCAAATATACCCAATCTATTTCTTTGAAATGTAATCAGTGTAAAAATTATTAATATTTACATTATTTTTTCATACTAAGTCTCTCAAATCTGGTGCGTCTTTTACACATACAGTACATCTCAATTTCGGCTAGCCAGTTTCAAGTGCTCAATAGATACATGTGGCTAATAGCTTCCTGGATTAACACTCAGCTTTAGGCAGACCTTTCTGCAGTTAGCAAGACAACCAAGGAAGGAAGGCTGACACCATTCATACACTCACAAGTCCCATCACGTTAGAGAAAAGATATTTAGTTAGAGAGTTCAGGAGACAGACCCATGCTCCTACCACCTTCTCATTTGGTAAAAAAGTTTCTGAATTGAAGAAGGGGACATGGGGAGAGAGTTAAGTGTATATAATCTCTAAGAATGCAAGCTGGGTTGACGTTAGGTATATATAAGGACCTGAAAACAAGGGGACAGCTAAAGAATCAGTGTGCTCTGTTGAATTGCCTTTGGGTCCAGTGTCTTTTATAAACTCCACATCGAGGTGAGCATCTGACAGATTTCCTGGGATCCAGAAGATTTTGTAGTAAAGATCTGGGTCTCACACTCAGGCTGTGGCACTGGAGATCAGACAACGGCGTTGTATGAGGTGTTAATCTTCCGTGATTCAGAATAGAAGGGTCATGCAGAGGCTGAGCAGACGTTTCAGCTGCCCAACCCTGGGCAGCTATGTTTATACTTACTGTCCCAGTCCAATTATCCAAAGTTCATTCTTTTCCTCTCAAACATGTTCTGCTTTGTAAGATGAATTATATGTTCACCCCACAAGGCAAACCCAGAAGGGCTCCAGGACACTCAAGTCATCCCATGTGTCTGTGTATGTCAAAGACGACAGCTACATTCCCAAGATGAGCACAGATGAGAAAATTTGGTTTTAAAATCTTAATTAGTTATTGATAATTTGATAAGAAGGAACTAACCTGATTTATTTGTACCTTAGTTGATTTATTTCAAATAAGAATATTTTTTCTCTCTCCGTGGCTCCCCTTCTCTAATTTTGTGTCTGTTTGAATTGCAAAATTACTATCACCATTAATAAAACTGAGTAGTTTAAGGCCACGTATTAAGCATCCTAGCTCTTTCTTGCTTCCATTTAGAAATTTCTTAAAGTTGTCAGACTTATTTATTCCAAACTTTCAGTTTTAAAATATATTTGTAATAAAATAGCTCTAGATAAAGTGGTTTATTAACATCCTCACCTTGTACCATATATTTTTTTTAATAATTATTATTACTTCTTCACTGACCTTTATATGGTATGAGCTTTAGGGGAAATTTCAAGTTTCCAATTAACTTTGAATGTGACTAGAGCTTTATAAATGAGGAATGATTTAGGTGTAAATTTATGGCATGTAAAAGATTATATTTAACTATGTGCTAAAGTAAAAAACCTAGCTATCTGGAAAGTATTTGTTTATAGAGGAACATAAACAGCCTGCATTAGGGAAATTTACAAGAATGTAGGGAATGATCAGAATGTATCAAATGCATTTATATGTGGATATAAAATATGTAATTTATTATATTGATTTTCCTGCTATCAAAGATGCAGCACTCAGGGTAACTTTACCTTCTTTTCCAAGAAATCTTAGCAAGATGACTTTATTTTATGGGGTATTTATAGTGACTGCATTAGGTCAGCATGCCTTGAATTTTATGATATTTTCTTCTACCTTTTTTGTTAAGGCCATCAATAGATAATAATGAAAACAATCCTCATTGTCTATATTAAGAAAAAGCAATAATTTAATGGAAAGAGATACCTACTATCCAATGATAGTATATAAATAACAACACTTAGTTTTGTTTTATTTAGGTTTTTAAAGTGATTTTTAAATTCCAGATATTTATTGAAGTAAATCCTTAACTGTTTAGAATTGTAGGAAGTTGACGGAATTAAATTAGATGGTATTCTAAAACTCATGCTTTATTACAACTTTCAAGAATGCACATACACTCATAAATGGAAACAGTTAACAAACCATTTCTTAGTAAATGTACTGCCAAATCAATTTTAGTGTATATATAATAATGTTTAATAAACATTAATCATCTGGATGCTATTGATGATAGATTGGATTCTGTAAAGCTATTTTATTCATTTTTTATATATCACAAGTTTTATTATGAGCTTTTCAAGAACCATAAACATAGATAGAACACATAATGAACTCCAACCTGAGATTAAACAATCATCAACATTTTGTCATATTTGTTTCATCTTTTATATTTATCTGCTGAAATATTTCAAACTAATTCCCAGATATTTGGTTTCTACATACTTCAGAATTCATCTCAGAAAAATAACATTTTCTTAAATGACTATAATATTGTGATCATATCTGATAAATATACACGTTAGAAAATTACATGTAAGATATATTTTTATGTGATCACGATATCACTGTATTCTTGCTATGGCTTCAGCGTGTCCCCCAAAATTCGTCTGTTAAAACTTAATCACCAATGCGATAGTATTAAGAGGCAGGGCTTTTGAGAGGTGACCAAGTCATAAGGACAGAGCCCTCATGGATGGTATTAGAGCCCTTATAAAAGAGCTTGAGAAAGGGGATTCACTCTCGTGTGCTCTTCTGTCACGTGAAGACACAGAGTTCGACCCATTTTCTTTGCCTTTCCATTCCTTCTGCTACCCTCACCAGACAGACAACCTGCCAGTGCCTTGTTCTTGGACTTCCCAGCCTCCATAACTGTGAAAAACAAATTTCTGTGCTTTATATATATAAATTACCCAGTCTGTGGTATTCTGTTAGAGCAGCACAAATCGACTCAGGCAATTACCTAAGAAAGAAAATACAACATCTAAAATATTATCATTATACAGGCCATCGTTGACAGCCCCCATCCCATGCCTTTTTCACCATTTGTTTGTTCTAGTAAGTTTCTTAATGGTGTGCATAAATGATGGATTTGGATGTTGTCTCTTCAGTCTCTTTTACTCTAGGACATTTTCCTCTATCTTTTATATGATCCTGACTTATTTTCAATTTTCCAGAATAATTCCACATTCTGGATTTGTCTGATTCCATCCTCTTGCTGCCATTTAATTTTTTCTGTCCTTAGCTTTTGGTTTATACTGGAAGCTGCAGCCATAGTTTTGATTAAAACTGTAATTGAATCAGTAAGTTTGTCACGAGTACTTTATAGGAGGTGTCATGGAATGCGTTGTATTATACTAGAAAGTACAGATTAGCTGGCTGTTCCATCTACTTTGCTATTATGTTTAAATGTTATGAAAATTTTCGAACATATTAAATAGTGGTAATAAGAAATTTTATGTATATTACATATGCATGTATTTATATGTCTGCATGTATTATTTATATAATTGTAATTTAGATTCCAAAGAGAGGAATACATTTCAAATGAATCCCATCTCTTGAACCTCTCTAAATATAAATGTTAGCCCTTTAACTTTTAATGTTTTCTCTGGTTGGAAAAACCCAGCTGTTTGCCCGGTAGAGGTGCCCAGTCTGAATATGCAAACCCTTGATGCTTCTCAACATCTTCTGTTCCACGCACTTTCTATAAATTGGGAGTTAGTTCTCAAGTCTTGGTCAGATTTAAGTTTAAATTTATTTTGATAAAACTATTTCACAAGTAGTCAGTGTGAGATATGTAAATTGGATAACGTGAATTTTGACTGAGAGCGCGTGTGTGTGTGAACGTTATTAGCCATTGATGAACTTTGGACAGACCTACGGATCCCTAGGGTGGTCTGAAAAATGTTGCTATAATAATACTGTCATGTCTTTTGTCTATTAGCTAAAATACTTCTTTAAAGATAAATTTTCTCTCTAATTATTTGGGTCCATCGAAGTACAGTTAATGTAGAAGAAACCACTTAAATGTTTTATTTCTATTTCTTTTTTAAAAAAAATTGTTTTAAAATGATATATGATTTCCTACCTCCATAATATATTGATGATTTTTTGAAACTCACATATACTGGGTTTTAATCTATTACAATCATTATGCTCTTCGATGCTAAAATTGTCTCATCTTTGCCAGGTGAGAGCTTTTTCAGATTTTCCTAAGTCAAAAGCTGGTTTTGAAAGTTCCCCTAATATCCATTGTAACATGATGTTCCATATGATGATGTAGTGATAGAAATACAGAGATATATCCTATAGCCTAAATTTAACATTATTTCTTCAGGAAATCTTGATTTGTTTTAGTGGGAAATGTTAAAATTAGTCATTTCTCAAACAAACAAACAAACAAACAAACAAACACTCCCATTAATGAAAAATGGTATTTTGAAACCACAGCTATTGTGTTAAGAATGCTCATTGATTCTGATTGGTCACTGTTTCTATAATAAGTTGGTGTGTACAGTACCTCTGTGCTCTCCTGCACCACGGGGTAGTGAAAGTTCAGGAACTCCATGTGCTGTATACTTCCATGCTTGTATGTATCTATCACTACACTCAGGGGTATATCAACCTCTTGTATAGCTGTCATTTAGAGTTCTATAGATCTTACATATTTAATGTACACTAGGTATTTTTCTTCTGATATCTCTCCAGTCTGTTTAGCCTGTCAGTGTGTCCTATAGAAATTCTTTAGGAAGGCTCATAGACACATATGCCTTGAGTTCTTGCATATTCATAACACTTTTTGGAGTGTTCATACTTAAAGGTCTATCTGGAGAAATGTAAAATCTGTGCTTTATATTTTCTGTTCTTGACAATCTTAAAGATATATTTCATTGTCTTCTGACTTCAAGGGTTGCTATCACAAGTTTGAAAGAAATGACATTTTACTTTCCCTCAGTCCTTTTGCCTTCATGCCTGAAGGATCATTCTTTTTGTTTAATGTGTAAGAACTTTACTAGAATTTGTCTTAGAGTTGGCTACTTTTGATCAATTTCCTAAGCTACATGGAGTGCGCTTATATAATGTAATTTAAAATTGTCTTCTTCCGGGCCGGCCCGGTGGTGCACTGGAGAGTGCGCCACTTGAGAGCGCGGTGGCGCTCCCGCCGAGGGTTCGGATCCCATGTCGAGACCGGTTCCCGCTCACTGGCTGAGTGTGGTGCGGGCGCAACACCAAGGGTTGCGATCCCGTTGCCGGTCAGTAAAAAAAAGACAAAAAGGAAAAAAAAAATTGTCTTCAATTTTATCCATAAGTAAATTTCAAGTTTTCATGTTTGTTCTGATCCTTTGACTTTTCTATTAGTCTTTTGTATTTAGCATTTGACAAATGCTAGATCTTCTTTGCCTATATTGTATATCTATCCTTCCTCAAATCCTTTTTATTGTGCTTTTTATTTTGATCTAGTTTAAACAATTTTTAATTTTTTGTCCTTTATAAACTAATAATCTGGCTATTTATTTGCTCTTTGGTTTCTTCTTTACTCTTTATTATGACTTTTTAAAAATTTTATTTTTAATTAAATATATATTGATTGTACATATTTATGGGGTGCAGTGTTATATTTCAACACATGTATACGATGTAGTACATGTACAATGAATAAATGTAGTGATTAAATCAGGGTAGTTATCAAATTCATCATCAGAAAAATTTATTATCTCTTTTGTGATAAGAACACTTAAGCTCCTCTCTTGTAGCCATTTGAGAACATACAGTAAATTATTGTAATTATAGATGCCTAGCACTACTATACATCACTAGAACTTATTTTTTCTACCTAGCTGTAATTTTGTGCCCATGTAATTTATTTCATTTTAATTCTTTCCAAAGGTTTTAATCTCATTTTTCAAATGTTCTTGGTCTTGTTCTAATAATCTCATTTCTGAGTTTTTTAGTTTTGATTTGGTCTGTACTTACATTGTTTCTATCATTTTCATAATTTATTTTAGCTCATTTTGAAATGTCAGTTTACTGTTTTAAGCTACTTTGTGAGCATGTATTGCTGGGTTTCTTTCCTTCTTGCAAAGTTTCTATAAACTTCAAGGTTAATAAACTGAACTTCTTTTGTAAAATGAAGCCTTACACTGACAAAAAATGGTTGAAATTAGAATTCAAATTCTTCAAAATATGGAGAATATATTTAAAGGAAATGCAATGGTGATGGTGTTGGAGCACTCTTGTCTATGGGTAGCTCCAAAGCAGGGGTGAACAAAATGGAGACTACAGGCAAACTCTGGCCTGTTTCCTTTTGTGCAAATAAAGTTTTATTGAAGCACAGCCACACCCATTTGTTCACTTATGTTCTTTCGCTGTTGTTGCATTATGATGCAGGATTAGGTAACTATAGAACATATGGCCTTCAAAGACTGATACACATACTGTCTGGCACCTTACAGTTCAGTTAGTTACTAGAAAAGTTTGTAGGGACAAGAGTGCTCCAACGCCATTGAATATCATTGTTTCATGGTCCCTTGAGTTCACCTGCATATTGGATACCAATTGCCTTGTATTTTTGACTGTTGTTTTAAGATTTGCCTGTTATACCTTCCATACTGCTGGGTTTTTTTAGAGTTTTTACATTCATGAATCTGTGGGGATACTTTATCACTTAATTTTGTTGATGGTACCCATGCATTTTGTTTTTCCTATTCCAATTGCTCTATTTTTTAAGGGGACATTCAATGAAACTGAAAAATTACACTACTGCTTCTTCCTTCTTTCCTGAATGTACTAAGGCTTTTAAAAGGTGTTTGAAAGATTTTGTAAGTGAGCTAAATGATCATATTTGCAGTATTAAATTGAGGACAAGTCCTGTTGTCACAATAGGCAGTGAAGAGTTCAACTTCAGTACTAAACACTTTCAAATTGTCAAAAATACCAAATTAAACTTTGTTATAGTGTTTTACTATGGTGAATTTCATTCATCATTTTCATTATAATTCTAGCTCTGTGCAAGTGAGCTTTATTTAATAACATATACACATTTAAGCCTGTATGAGTTTCATTTTTGAAATGTAAAATGGTAAACAATATAGGGTTCCTAACCTCAAAGACCTTATCTTGTGGAAGATTAATTTTACAAAGACACATATTTGTTAGAATTTTCCAGGATATTCTTGATTTGTAACCTCTCTCTCTCTCTTTCTCATCCTTAGAAAAATGCCTTTGTGTAAAAACAACATACAGGATATGCCACAAAGAATGAGGAAACACAAAGAGAATTAATAATGAATGGGGTTACCAGCTACCAATGTCTTACTGGTTATATCAGGCTTAGTAACATAAAAATACAGTACAAGCACCAATTGAGCCATTGTTAAAATATTAAAGTAATTTACCATGACTTCCAAAGTGACTCTGTGGTAAGTCACCATTGCTTCTTCCACAGGGCACATGGACTATCTTAGATCCAGCAAATAAAGAGTACAGTTGAAAGTGGCTAGAGACTATTTCAGTTTTATATCTGGTAGATGTTTTATTTTTCAGTGTCTCTGTTGACTGGCTATTAAGATTTTTAATAACGGTTTCTTAAAGAAATATTAATAACTTTTTGGTTTAAAATATTTCACATATATTGAAATGGTTTGATCTTTATTCCCCAAATTCTTCTCCCCCATTAAAGAATTCATCCACTTTATATGAAAATTCATAGTTTAAAAATGAAAACAAATAGTTATTTCATAATTTCTAATCTAATCTGGCAAGTATACTATTTATAATTTTGATGAATGCTTATAGTATTTCAGTATTCTTCTAGACCCTGAAATTCAAGAGCTTCCTATTTCAAGGAGAAAACAAAACAGATAAAATTTTTAAATCATTGATAGAGGGCAAGTATACTATTTATAATTTTGATGAATGCTTATAGTATTTCAGTATTCTTCTAGACCCTGAAATCAAGAGCTTCCTATTTCAAGGAGAAAACAAAACAGATAAAATTTTTAAATCATTGATAGAGATGGACACTAAAAATTCTGATTCTCAATTGATATAGACAGTGCTAAAGACCTTCAATCCTGTGGTAGCAATAGAAAAAATCCCAAACGTATAAAAAAAACCCCACACTTTATCGTAAGGCTAGTGAAGAGCAGTGAATTGAATTTCATAGAGAAACAAGCCTTTTACAGAGCAGAAAGCTATGGTAGGTTTCATTCTGAAAGAACACTTGGTCTAAATATTAATATAGGAGGAGCCTGTCATAGACAGAAAAACAACTGCATAGAAGAGGAGTAATCAGCCAAGTCTTAGATGACAGTGTGGGCTTGCATGACACATTGAAATAAGGGAAAGCCCTGAACACAAATACAAATGGCTCAATCAGGCAATTCTCTCTTCCTTGGGAATTTTGTCAAGGATGCAGCAATGAAATAGAAAACATTCATTCCTGTGCAAAGGATGACACTTGGATTCAGATAGATTGCTGGAGTTAAATACAAAAATGGACCAAAACTATGTGCAACTACAGTCAAGTAACCTTCCATTTATATACCAAGAAACTCAAAAAGATGTTCATGGGAACAGAGGTCAGGGATAGGGCTAATCACATTTCAAATCAGTCTAATGAAAGTGGTGTTGCAGCATAAGGTTGACCCAACTCCAGGAGGAATCTGAAAGACCAGATTCTCACCCCAGTTGATAGGTAGAGGGAAAGACTTATGCTCTCTGGGGAAAAACACAACAAAGGAAAAAAAGGTTGTACTTTAGTAACCACGTTTTTTGATTTACAATATCTGGAAAACAGTAACAAAAAAAATTAGGACCACTGAAGATTTAGAAAAATGTGTCTCATAACAAAGAAGACCCACAGATACTCCACTTATTGAAATGAGGAGACTTTGACTTTAGTTTTTAGACATATGTTTTGGATGGATGTTAAAAAATTGATTTTATATTAGGTGAATAAAGAATCACTTTAGAAAATAAATAGAAATTTTGAAAAGATCCAAATGGAAACATTTAGACTGATAAAAAAGTCTAAAAGATTTGGAATTAACAGCAAATTAGAAACTGTAAAATAAAAAATCAATGAACATGATGATGGGTCAAGAGATATTATCCATAATGAAGAAAAGATAGAAGTTTTACATGAGCAGAACATCAGTGACCTATTTAATAACATCAAGTGGTCATCTGTATGTGTAATTGGAACTACAAAAAATACATACACACACACAAACACACACACAAAACCTGGAAGAAAAATGAAGATACAATGATAGAAAATTTTCCAAATTTGAGCAACATGTAGAATTACATATTCAAGGACATGGAAGAAAAAAAATCACACACAAAATAAACATACATACCTGAGCATATTATTGTCAAATTGGAAGAAAGAAAATAAATCGTGATATTAATATAAAGGGAAA
>NW_007733078.1:6014-16217 GCF_000696425.1 Galeopterus variegatus | reverse complement strand
GAGCATATTATTGTCAAATTGGAAGAAAGAAAATAAATCGTGATATTAATATAAAGGGAAATAATAAAAAGAATGACAGCTGACTCTCCAAAAGAAACATTGCATGCCAGAAGTCAATAAATTGTTTTTAATGTGCTGAGAGGAAAAACAAAAACAAAAGAAACGCACACATAAAAAAGAACCTTTCAAGTTCTTGACATTGAGTAAAAATATTGACCAAACATATACTTCCACAATGAAGCAAAAAAAAGAAAAAAATTCAGAAAAACAAAAGCTGTGAAAATTTGTCTCCCAGAGACTCTCATTATAAAACATGTATGATGGTCAATTTTAAGTGTCAACGTTGCTAGGCTATGGTCCCCAGTCGTTTGGCCAAACACTAGTCTAGGTGTTGCTGTGAAGGTAATATTTGGAAGTGATTAACACTTAAATCAGTAGATTTTGAGTACAGTGGATTACTTTCCATAACGTGGGTGGGCCTCATTCAATCAGCTGAAGACCTTAGGAGCAAAGTCAATTCTCCTGAAGAAGAAATTCTACCTCTGGCTGGCCCGGTGGCACACTGGAGAGTGCGCTGCCTGAGAGCGCGGTGGTGTTCCCACTGAGGGTTCGGATCCCATGTGGAGACTGGTTCCCGCTCACTGGTTGAGCACGGTGTGGGCACGACACCGAGGGTTGCGATCCCGTTACCGGTCAGTAAAAAAGATAAAAAGGAAAAAAAAAGAAAAGAAATTCTACCTCAAGACTGCAACATAGAAACCCTGCCTGAGTTTTCAGCTTGCTCAACTGCCCTGTATGTTTTGGATTCTTGACGGCAACATTAACTCTTACCTGACTTTCCAGCCTGCTAACCTACTCTGAAGATTTCAGACTTTCCAGCCTCCACAGTTACATGAGTTAATTTCTTTAAATAACTATAGATAGTATGATATTTTGATAGATAGATATATTGAAATTGAGATGTACAATTATTTGTTGTATTTATTCTCCTGGTGTGGTTCTGAGTCTCTTGAATACCCTATGCTAAAGATAATTGCAAGATGAAGAAAAACTTTGCCTGATAAAATTTAGGTCTATTGGAAGAAATGAGGAGTGTGAGAAATAGTAAACATGTAAATAAATGTGAAACTTATTTTTCTGTTCGTGAATTTGATGAAAGTCAATTGGTTGAATGAGGAAAATTAATAACAAATACACAGGGGTCTATAACATACATAGAAGTAAAATGTATGGCAACCATAGCAGAGTAGATTGGGAGGTATAAAGAAAAATATATTTTTTTATGGTTCTTATTTGTAAAGTTGATATATGAGGTGTTTAGTTTCCCTGGGCTCAGGTTTCAGGATACACATCTGGTTTTCAAGCCACTCTCTGAAGTCTCAGTCCCCCTCCCCTGAGCTCTCCCCTGGAGGAAAGTTCCGTTGCCAGTTAGACCTATTTTCAGCACCAACATGGGGAAAATGAGATCACAAGGGTTGGCTTATGCAAATCCATCGGCTGGGCGTGCTCAGTAGAGAGCACAGAATAGTGGTGCATGTGATAGTGTCTGAACAGTGAACATGCTCTGAGAGGAGGTCAACTAAGCATGTGCAAGAATAATGTAACATAACTGACAGCCATCACCTTAACTGAATATTCATTAGAAAGAGCAACTATAAAAGCTGAATCCCAGCAAAAATTTCCTGGAGGCAACCCACACTTCACTGGCTTATGTGAGTATACATTACTTTTTATTTATCTTACTTTCAGGAAGTGGCTGTTCACTCTCTTGAGTCAGACTGCATTCTGTACTCAACTTTCAGTATGTGTTTCCTGCTTTTGTGTTAAACATGGTGTGGTCCCTGCTCAGTCTCTGGGGCTATGCTGCATGCTCTCTGTGGGACCTGCATTTATTATTATATTAAACTTGTTCTTACTTTCTACTGTGACTCTGCCCTTGAATTCTTTCCTGTGGGGAGTTAAGAACTTGGTAAAAGGACAGGATGGGTTGAGGCCAACTATTGGGCCCCCTAGACCCTACTTCCAACATCAAAGTGATTAAATATTAGTTCAAGATAAAGTGTGATTCATTAAAATGCATATTGTAATCTGTAAATAAGCCCTCTGAAATACAAAGTATCATTAAAAGCCAATTGAGCAGAAAAAGCACACAAAAATTTGATTTTAAACATTAGGAAAATTAAAAAATGTATCAAAGAAGAGATGGGAAAATAGAACATAATTAGGAAAAAACTTAAATCAAACTATATTAATAATAAAATCAAATATAAATGGACTAAATATTCCAACTAAACAAAAGAGATTGTCAGAATAAGTACAAAAAATCAAGATGCAACTACATATGATTTTTACCAGACACTTAACTTTAAATATAAAAACAGATAAGATAAAAAGAAAAGAATGGGAAAATGTTATATTATGCAAACATTATTCAAAGAAAGCTATATAACACTTTAATTTTGAAATATATATATGGAGGTATATAATATGAATATATACATATGTGTACATGTATTTTTTAATGTAGACTTTGTATTTAGAAATGTTATAGTAGGTAAAGAACGACATCTAATAATGACACAATAATGGCCAATTTACCAAGAGAAAATTTCATCCTAATGACCAAGTGCTCATCTAATGACCAAGGGCTTCAAAAAATGTAAACCAAATAATGGACAGTACTAAAGAGAGAAACATGGAAATTCACAAGTCTATGTAGAACATATAAAGTACTGGAAATTTGAAAAACGTCATTGACCAACTTGACCTCAAAACATATTTAGAAAACTGCAATCGACATTGGCAGAGTACATTATTTTCAAGTGCATAGAAACATTCAAGAGTGTAGACTGTATGTTTTCCATAAACAAGTCTCAGTGGATTCAGAAGAGTATGTTTTCTGGCTACAGTGGAATTAAAGTAGAAATAAATGATAAATCCCTGAATATTTGAAAATTAACACCCATGTTTTCAAATTAGACCAGGGTTCAAAGAAAAAATGAAATATAAAGCTAGACAAGATCTCAGACAAAAGTTATTGAAAATAAAGACAGCTTAGAAGAAAACATACAGCTTAAGTTCTTATACTAGAAAAGTTTCAGAATGACCTAAAATCAATGATCTAATCTTCCAAAATAAAAATCTAGACAAAAAGAGCAAAGAAAACCCAATGAAATAAAAATAGATATGAGCTTTCTTTAAGTAGATGAAAACATTAATAAAATTGCCAAGATCAAAATTTGATTTTTTAGAATATTAATAAAATTTATAAAGAATAGCTAAGGAAATATAAAATATCAATATTAATGAAAGAAGTGAGATCATTACAGATTCTACAGGAATTGAAGTGATAATAAGAGTATATCATTAGCAAGTATATTACAATAAAATTGATTACTTATATGAATTGAACAAGTTCCTTGAAATTCACAAGTCACCAAAATTTACACAAGAGGAAATTAAAAATATGAAAAATCTATATCCTTAAAATAAACATGCTAAAAGATCCCTATTAAACATTAAGTCACCATTATTGTTTAATGAGCACAGACTTTCAGTTTTGCAAAATGAAAAGTGTTCCCCAAATAGATGATGGTTAACTAACAATATAAATGTGCTCAATGCCACTGAAATGGACACATAAAAATGATTAAGATACTAAATTTTGCATTATATGTATTTTACCACAATAAAATAATTGAAAAAAAAGAAAAGAACCCTAGGCCTAGTATGTGTTCTAGAAATAGTTAATAATGAATAACTTTGAGTATTATCAAACTCTGTCAGAACATAAAGAAGGAGGAAACATTCCCAGTTCTTTTTATGAGGTCAGAATAACCTTCATATCAAAATCTGCAAAAGCATTCTAAGAAAATAAAATGACAAATTGCTGTCCCTTTGGTACATCGATGCAAAATCCTTCACAAAATATTAGCAAATCAAATCCATTTATGAAGGTACTTCAAAAAGTTCGTGGAAAAATTCATACTATTTTTCAGTTCTACTCTCCCATGAACTTTTTGAAGTACCCTTATACATTTAATTGGCTAATACATCATGAACAAACAGAGTTTATCCCAGGACGGCAAAGGTTGTTTAACATTAAAAAATCAGGAGAAATTACACAATCATATCAACAGATGCAGAAAAACCATTTGATAAAATTCAACACACATTTATGACAAAAACTTGCAGCAAGCAAGAAATAAAAAGGCATTTTTTCCATCTATTGAAGGACTTCTACAGAAGCCCTTGAGTTATGGCTTATAACTCAAAAATGGAAACCATAAAATTATCATAAATTTGACTTCATTAAAATTGAGAATTTGGGGTTCATTAAAAGATATCCTTAAGAGGTAGAATGTTGAACCATATACAAGAAGAAAATATTTTCAATACACATTCTGATAGGGAACTTATATACAAATAATATAAATAATACCTAAAATCAATAAAAAGACAAATAACCCAATAAAAAAAATGGGTAAACTTTTTAAAGACACTGCTCAAATAAGATATCCTTTAAGCACTTTAAAAGGTTTTTAACATCATTAATTATCAGGAAAATGCAATTAAAACAGTAATGAGATACCACTCTCTACTCATTAGAATGGCTAAATTAGAATGATTTCTACCAGGGCCAGCCCGGTGGCACACTGCTACAGTGCTCCGCTTGGGAGCGCCGCGCTCCCGCCGAGGGTTTGGATCCCACATACAGACCGGTTCCCACTCACTGGCTGAGCGAGGGGCGGGCGCAGCACCGAGGGTTGCGATTCCGTTGCCGGTCCCGGTCCGGTACGGGCGCAACACTGAGGGTTGCGGTCCGTTGCCGGACACGAAAAAAGACAAAAAGAAAAAATAAATAAATAAATAAAAAGAATGCTTTCTACCAAGTTTTAGTGAGGATATGGAGCAAATGGAGATGTCATACATCACTGGGAAATTTAAATAACACAACAAATTTGGAATAAAAGTTTGACATTTTACAAAATAAAATTTAAAGCGTATACCTTCCCTATGACCAAGAAATTCCACTTGTAAGTATTTACCCAGAAGAAATGAAAACATATGTTCACAAAAACACTTGTACAAGAATACTCGTAGCAGCTTTGTACATAATAGCCTCAATCTTAAAATAATCCAAATGTTCATAAACATGAAAATGGACAAGCAATTGTGATATCAATAAAAAAAAGTATTACTTCTATACCCACAATGTGGATGCCTCTTACTAACATAACATTGGCAAAAAAGCCAAACCAAAAGAGTATATGCAACATAGTTTTATTTGTATACATTTTTTAAATATGTATAACTAATGTATTGCCTCTAAGGGGACAGACAATTGACTAGAAGAATTTATAAGGAAAATGTCTTGGATTAAGTAAATTTCTAAATCATATTTGGATGTATACATTATTCCCAGTAAAGAAACAATAAAATATTATGTAACAAACTAAAACTGTGT
Source organism: Galeopterus variegatus (assembly GCF_000696425.1). Lineage (NCBI taxonomy): Eukaryota > Metazoa > Chordata > Mammalia > Dermoptera > Cynocephalidae > Galeopterus > Galeopterus variegatus. The sequence goes on along the minus strand of NW_007733078.1, from coordinate 10,750 downwards.
AATGGCTTAAAAATGATAGTTTACTTCTGCCGGTGACTTTAAAATGCCTGCTATTGTTGGAGATTCCTTAAAGGAGGAATTCCAAGATTCAAGCCTCTCCCATCCTAAGTTTTCCAAGGCTCTTCTTTCTATGCTTTGGTTATCTTCAACTTGTTTCTTTCAAGCTTGCTATGCTCATCAACACCTAACCAGGAGAAGACAAAAGCAAAGGAGAACTGAGTATGGGTGTTTCTTATCGCCTGCTTTGGGAAGTGGTGTCCATCTGTTCCATCTATATTACATTGCCTAGAACGCAGGCATATAGCCAAAGAAAGAGTAAGTGCCACTGGAGAGTATGGTCTAGCTGAAGTCCAAAAAGAAGAGGAAAACGGTTCGGTCCAGCTAGGCATTTCTATTATTCAAAGCAAAGTGTTTCTCAAGGAAATCACTACGATTTTTTCCCCTGCTGACACTAGAGTAATATTAAACTCAACGTTCACTTTATAACTGGGCATAAGTCTTAAGTTTCAGATATTTTGAACTATGTTTGACTTCTGTAGCAATAATGTGGATAAACAGATCAAAGGTATTTAGAGGTATGTTTCCTTGAACATCCTATTTTAGGTATGTCATCACAGGATATGCCTCAGCTATATCTTTAAGACTGACAGAAGTTTCTACCAGCTTCTCTGATTGGAGATCCATCTCATCCATTTATTTAAACTAATTTACATATGTAGCCATTTATTTTCCTAATAACTGTCCAGCTGCCTTCGTCTAGATATACTTGGATGTGAGCTCTTCATTATAATTGACCATCATCTTTCTTTATCTTAACGCATATGACTTCAGCTTTTCCCAGAGTTATACAGCACATACTTGATGCTTCCCTTCTTTCAAAATGATCTGAACTTTAAATGTTAAGATTTTTTTTATGTCATCTATCAGGCTATAGCCACCTTGACATTTACATAGAGTAATTTTGTCTTTCCCCTTATGAATCTTAAAGATGTGTGCAGAGACATCCACATGAGTTAAACTAATATGTTTCTAGGTTGAGATTTGGGTGAGAATACTGGGCATGGGATTTTGGAGTGGATTGTTACTGTACATAGTATGAAAACTCAAAGTCTGATGGCTAAAAATCTTTTAAAATATCAGATTATTTCTAATATTCCCTATGAATTTTATTTTTAATGTGGAAAGCCCTTTATGAAAAGCCATGGATTAAGTTTGGAGTGAGAAGATGTTGAAAAATATTCTCAGTGAATATGAGCCCCTGCCATCACAAGGTACGGTTACTGACATGTATATATTTTTTATATACTAGGGCACTGTGAGAAGTTTGTAAATAAACAGAATTGAAAGATAATATGAATCTCTCCATTAAATTTTGAAGTACACTCCTGTAAGTAAGAAATTTGCCCAAGGCAAGCAAACAAATGTTAAGGAGAAGATTTGAAACAAGGTCTTCCTAGGTCCAAAGTTCTTGCTCATATTATGCTAAAATGTCTCTCATACCAAGTGCTGCATGTTAGTAAATCTCAAGTAAGGTAATAGAATGACACTTCACATAAAAAAATTTCAAGATATCTTTACTTCATACTTTTATTTTTTCTTTGCATTTAATTGTCTTCCCCCTCTTTTTTATTTGAAATGATTTAAACAATTAAAATGGTATCCAGTCAATGCTTTATCACTTTTCATATTTCTAACTAAACAAATAGTACCTTAAATTTGGCACTCCCACTGCCTGAGAAGTATTTAAAAACCATACATTTCTGCAATTTTGCACTTAGCTTTTGAAAACAGCTTTGATTGCTAATAACTCTCTTCAATACATGCCAGACAAGGGGAAGTTTCAACGCTTAACTTTCAGCTATTTTTGAATTGCCTTTGTGCCAGAGAACTCTACCTTAAATTGCTTTTAAAGTAGAAAATATACACTGTCTCCCCTCACATAACTCAAAAGTAGTTTAAAGTTATATTTCTCAAAAAAAGAAAAATGACAAGGGAGCTGTGATCAGGTCCTTGTAGTCTGTCCAAAGCAATAGGATTTGAAGTTTTGTTGTGGTTTTTTCCCAGCAAGTAGAAGGATCTATGGTAAAAGTGTTTGGAGAAAGCTAGCTGCAGTCTCTGCTGTCACAAATATATTTATGTGATAGTTGGAGATACTGTAAAGGGCAAGACTGAATTATAGTATGAGGTAGAACGTAACAGCAGAGCAGTATTTGGTCTTTTATGGCTGGGATCCAATTTTCCAAAGTTACTATCACCCTCAAAATGTTATCTGTTTGAGTGATCCTCCTTGAGTTCAGGAGGTAAATTAAATCATTTTATGAATTTCATGCATTCACACTTTATTAATAAGAATATTGTCATTGTAGTGTTGGTTTGAGCACTGTCAATGATTCAGTTCTAGGAGAGGCCAGTTAGTTTTGCAGTATCCTGTGGTCATAGACTTATCTTACGACCTGGAGACACAGCGAATAGGTGTGAATCTTGGGGGGGAGATGCAAACTCCTCAATTCTTTGAGAAGAAAAACACAGATCAAAATTATATTTCCATCAAGTATAACATATACTGGTACATGGTATGTGTCCCACAAATAATTGCTTTATGAGCATAAAACATATTAAACAATAGATATTTCATTTGCACATTGAGCACATACATATCTATTGAACACATCTGATTTGCAGAGCTAAAAGTAGGTAGAATCACTGTTTCTCAATGTTTTAAAATTATGTTTTGCTAAATAAGCTCTCATTGGAGCTCAGAATGTTGGGGTTAAAAAAATATGCCAAATAGTACCATGAAGCTGGGAATGAAGATAGAGAAGGGATTAATTCTACCTACAGAGCTACCAGGTATTCTTCATAGAAGAGGTGATACCAGAGCTTACTCTTAGAGGATTAGAAGGGAGTTGCTAGACAGAGAGAAGAGTGCAGGGGCATCCCAGAGAGGGGAAAGAGTACATCCAAAGGCATGGAGTTTGTGAGAAAGCATGTCTCTTGTAGGGCCTTGAGTATTTCAAAGTTTGAAGTTCTAACTTCAAAGAGTTTAGAGTGAGGATGGAAGGATGGAAAATGAAAAGTAACATGGATTTAAGATTCTATCTTAGGTTAGAACCAGATTAATGAAGCAACAGATTTTAAACTAAGGCTTGGCATAAATATATTTCTGTTTTGAAGAGAATCCCAGCAGCAAGAGAGAGATGGGATGGAAGAAACTGGAGGCAGGGACATCAGATAAGAGGCACCATCTATTGCTAAATGGACTCATGGTAGTGGATTCCATACAGTGTACCTTCAAATGGGAGTCTTGATTTGCATACAGCATGCTGTATACAGTGACACATGAAAGATAGTACGTAAGACCTGGGTTCAAACGTGGACATCGTTTTTTATGCATCTCTTTTCGGAACAGAACTACTAAAACAGACAAAGTAAGGTCATATTACTTCAGACTATCTCATTTTCTAGATGTGCTTAAGGAAAGGAGACATCAAGTTGCAGGGGAACATCCCTAACACTAAAGTGTAGAAAATTTGGTGGGAAAGACCTGCACAATGGCCTGGACACTCCACTGCCTGGAATGAAACAGCTTCAGAGTCAATCTGGTTTCAATGTATGTGCCTTATGGAAAAAACCCTAGGGATTGGGCTGAAGCCTTTGAAATGCTTTTAGTTTTATATGATTGTTTTCTTTTCAATGATGTAGTGCCTCTTCCTGTCCAATAACAGTTACTCACACTTTTTGAGTATTTTAGTTCTTAATCTGAGCAAAATTTAGAACCCATGCTTTGAGTCTAGTAAGAACAAAGACACACAAATCCTACTACCAAAAAATTTCAATTCCCAGGTAAATACCATAGGAAAATGTTCACCTTTAATAGTGCGTGTGCATCAGTGAATAATTGAAAATTACACAAATATGATTTGGAGAATAAATACATACATTCAATTCCCAGGTAAATACCATAGGAAAATGTTCACCTTTAATAGTGGGTGTGCATCAGTGAATAATTGAAAATTACACAAATATGATTTGGAGAATAAATACATACATTATGACATAATCATGTACTGAAATTCTAAAGTGAATTAACTAGATCTAGGTGTATCACATATGTATAAGTCTCAGAAACAGAACTTTTAGTGAAAAAAACAAATTGCAAAATGATATGTGCAAAATGAAGTCAATTACAAGTATACAAAAAGCAGCAAAATATATGTGATTGAAGACACCTACCTATAAAAACATGAATTGTGAGGACACACATGAACTTGTGGATAAAGATTATCTCTTGTGATGGAGAGAAAAAATTGAGATTAAAAAGGAGTATTATTTATTTTTTGTAACAGAAATGATGTGAAAAAATACTACAATATAATGAAATACGTTACATCTCTGTGGTGGGTATATGTCAGTACAGTATTTTCTTTTCTTATTTATTTAAAAAAAATTTTTTTTGAAGCTGGCTGGTATGGGGATCTGAACACTTAACCTTGGTGTTATAACACCATGCTCTAACCAATTGAACTAATCGACCAGCCAAGTATAGTATTTTCTTATATTTTTTTTCTGTTTTAAGCATTTGATAATAGCATTGTTGAGTCCACACTAATAAATCATAACAGCATTTCAACTGATGAAACATAAGTTCTACTTCTTAATTTTTAATGTATTCAAAATAACCAAATTGAATGCTCTGTTCTCTCTCAGATTTTCTTCAATATCTTTGATACTTTTTT
>NW_007733078.1:2952-5196 GCF_000696425.1 Galeopterus variegatus | reverse complement strand
GTTTGTTTGTTTGTTTGTTTTGGCCCCAAGAAGCAAAATCTAGCCTTAGTCAATTTCTTATCTTGACAAAAAACAGCAGCAGCAAAATATGCTGATACATGATAAATAAATAATTACTTTTCTAACTATACAGTTAATCGAGTTTCTGATGGAAATTAAGTGGTTTTAAGTAGATAGAAACAACAATACTGCATGGGCTTACCTCTGCTAAAATGTAAGCTCACAGATACAGACGTTGGCCTGTGTGGGAGAAACCCACATACCTAAATAGTTGCTCTCTGTAGGGATTAAAAAGATGCAAACACCTATTGATTACACTGATAATTAGATATTAGTAACAATCCCACGTGTAAAGAAGCATTAAGTAACAAGCCAAAGTTACTTAGAAAGTCCACGGTCTATATTTTGTCAGAATCATATCAGATGTAATGTTACATATCATAGCATGTTCTGAAGTAGAATACGTTATGGCTGAAAGAACAGACGTTCTGGGTCCCTCCCACTTCATTATCACATAAAAAACTTGTTTCTTATTATTAAAATGTGCAAACTAATAAATCCCCTCTGAGCTACAGGAGAAGTTAGTAAATAAATACAAGCTTCTAAAAATGAGAATAAAATCAAGATCATAATCTAGAAGTAGAAATGAAATATAATTATTATAAATAAATATAATTAGTATAATATAATAATTTAGATAAATGAAAATAGCCAGAAACTTAAATTGTTTATGGAAGTTAAGCAAGTATGATAGTTATATCAATCATGGTAGTATGTAGAATAGCAAGAGTTTATATATATGTACCTATATAAAAACAGCACCAATTTTTGTGAATTCAAAAATGTAGTATAAATGCATGAATACATCCACAGACATATATAAGTACACAGACAAAAATTAACAAAGAGTTATGTGATTTTTCCATTTTCAAGAAATCAGACCATTTAAGAAATTAAATTTAAATACCTCCTAAAACAAAACATTTCAAAAACAGCTATAAAAAGGGGGCTTTAACTTAAATAAATTTAAAATATTTAGCTATATTTTAAAAAGGCATATATTATTCAGTTATATTAAAGTGAGAGTGCTTGAGAAGGTGAAAAATATCACTTTATCGTTCGGTGTTTTTCTTCCCCTTGAGTAGTCTTATGGATGTTCCAAGGGGGAAAATTCCTTTTATTTTGGTTAATAAAAGAAGATTCGGGGTGTTGTTTCTCCTATGTCAGTTTCCATGTGAAAAAATAAACAAATACGAATACATTTTGGAAAAAAGGTGAGAAGGAGCTGAAGCTGGTTAGCTGAATTTGGGTTAACAAACACATGCTATACCATACAAACATTTTCATTTAGTATCAATTAGTTTTATGTCTCTAAAAACATGTCATATTATTTTATAGATTNTTTTTTTTCTGTTTTAAGCATTTGATAATAGCATTGTTGAGTCCACACTAATAAATCATAACAGCATTTCAACTGATGAAACATAAGTTCTACTTCTTAATTTTTAATGTATTCAAAATAACCAAATTGAATGCTCTGTTATAAAACCACCAGAATAATCCATATTTTAGCATATTTGATCCAACCATACAAGGTAATTGTTTCAGTGTTTATTGATTCTCCTCCTGCATTTTATAGAAGGCCAGTGGGAATTCCAAAGATCCAGCTATATCCCCAGGGTAAATAAATGCATATTCATGAAAAAAAAAAATGGCAGGCATTCTTGGCTCTAGGGTTACAAATTTTAACATGCTAAATTGGTTCCTTACAAATTCAGACAAAAAAATAAGAAGGCAGTGAAAAAAGCAGACAACAAACTTACAAACAAAATAGTTAATATTCAAAAATCCACAATGCACAGACAATTGCATCAAATTTAGATTTATCTTTGTTTTTTGTTTGTTTGTTTGTTTTGGCCCCAAGAAGCAAAATCTAGCCTTAGTCAATTTCTTATCTTGACAAAAAACAGCAGCAGCAAAATATGCTGATACATGATAAATAAATAATTACTTTTCTAACTATACAGTTAATCGAGTTTCTGATGGAAATTAAGTGGTTTTAAGTAGATAGAAACAACAATACTGCATGGGCTTACCTCTGCTAAAATGTAAGCTCACAGATACAGACGTTGGCCTGTGTGGGAGAAACCCACATACCTAAATAGTTGCTCTCTGTAGGGATTAAAAAGATGCAAACACCTATTGATTACACTGATAATTAGATATTAGTAACAATCCCACGTG
>NW_007733078.1:0-2411 GCF_000696425.1 Galeopterus variegatus | reverse complement strand
ACTAAAATCAAGTTCATCTTTCATGAAGGTATTTTATTTTAAGTGAAAATGTTTATACAAATGGAGAAGTAACGAAGTATATAAAGTAAGCATCATGATGGGTGATTGAGACTGAAGCTATTCAAGAAAGATTCATAGAAAAATAAGTAAATTTCATCCCCCAATTTTTACAACTGCTATTTCTAAGATAACATACCTCTGGTCCTGCTTCATATGTAAAAGGTCAAAATAGTGTTATCACTGCAAGACTGTGGTCCAGATGGATAGAAGCAGAGAAAATACTAAAACTTTTGCAAGATGTCCAAGGTGACTAAAATTGTAATAATCTTGGAAAAATGTCAACACAAGTATAGGTAATAATATATTTTTTTTTCGTTAAATTTTTATTTTGTCAATATACAATGTATATGATTATTATGGCCCATCACCGACACCTCCCTCCCTCCTCCCTCTCTCCCCTCCCCCACAAGAATGTCCTTTCCGTCTGCTTGTTGTAACAACTTCAAAAAAGTATAGTTGTTATATCTTCTCCCCCCTCCCTGGTTTTTTTTGTGTGTGTATGTGGGTGAATTAATTTGTTTACTTTTAGCTCCCACCAATGAGTGAAAACATGTGGTATTTCTTTTTCTCTGCTTGACTCGTTTCACTCAATATTATTTTCTCAAGGGCCATCCATGTTGTTGCAAATGGCAGTATTTCATTCGGTTTTATAGCTGAGTAATATTCCATNAATAATGATCAAGATTAATTCATCAGTGTCACCAATTGTGCATGATTCCAAAATGTGAGGTGGTTCCTATGTCTATTTACAAATACCCAGATGTTCGGAGTTATTCAGGAATATTACTGATTTTTTTTTAACAAAATAATCTGGATACATTGGCAATATTGGCAACCTTACTCAACGCTGAGCTTGTATTTTACCCCTTAATGTGGTTCAGATGTTTCCAAGTGTTAACACATTCACTGAATTACACTCACATAGTTAATGAAAATATTATGATCCCATAAATATAGCAAGTCAAACTAGCACCTTCTTCTCCTAGTCCCTCTTTTCAAATCAAGAGTGGTGAAGCACAACCAGTTGTTCTAATGTGTATGAATGTGGTAATGGTAAAGTCTGGCATTAGCAATTCATGGCATAGCATGCAGCACTTGCTTTAATGACCCTCAGCCTGAATAGATTTTTTTATTTGAATCTCTACAGATAGCATGAAAAGTCCCTTTGTCGAGTTCTAGTTTTTCTTGGCTTTCAGTAGCGCAGCATGAGAGGGATAAAATTTGGCACTCTGTATCTAAGCTGTCATTTGAAAATTTCAGATTTGGATTCTCTTCCCAGCATTTAGGCTTTTTAATCCAAACCATACTACTCCCTGAGAACTGATGCCTTATCCNGCCCTATTTGCTGAAGTGTTTCTCCTATGTTTTCTTTAATAAGTTTTATTGTTTCAGGTTGTATATTTAAATTTTAATCCATTTTGAGTTGATTTTAGTATATGGTGAGAGGTATGGGTCTAGTTAGGTAATAATATTTTCTAAGAAGCATCTTATTCTTTTGATCTAGGTTTTTTTTTTTTTTCATTTGCTTTCAGTGAAAAAAGTTAATGTGTAATGTTCTGGAATGATGTCTGGCCCTAGTTTCTAAACTAGGTCTAGTACCAGTGCTGGTACTGAACCAAACAGGTTACAAAGTTTTTGAGCTTGTGTTTCCTCATTTTTCAAGAAGTAACTAGTAGTTTTCTCTCCACTCAAAAATCCCTGTATTTTAAGTCTGTAGAAGCATTGTTATCTAGTTGTGTGGATGGAATATTCTTTATAATGTTAATTTCAGGAGCAGTATCATTGTAATATAGTAGAGGTAGGAATATGATGCCTCAAGATATGTTATTGTGTTTTCTATTTCAATAGATATATGATTTCACTCCTGTACATTATGCTGAACTCCATGGTATCATAGTTTCAGGGAAAAAAGTGAATAAATTTGAATTAAAATGGTCTTATCTGTATATAATCAGCTATGACCTTAGTGGAGCCACTTATTCTCATTTTTTCCATCTCCTTTTTAAAATAGCAAAAAAAACCCAGACAAGCTCTTTAATTGAAAAGGGTTTCACACAGAGCTAATAAAATAGTGCATATACAAATATTCTAAAAAATATAAAGCACAAAAAAGTTCAAGTTATAAGGATGGACTCATAATGTTACAGTATCTTGGTAAATGTTCCCAAGCAATAATGATCAAGATTAATTCATCAGTGTCACCAATTGTGCATGATTCCAAAATGTGAGGTTGTTCCTATGTCTATTTACAAATACCCAGATGTTCGGAGTTATTCAGGAATATTACTGATTTTTTTTTAACAAAATAATCTGGATACATTGGCAATATTGGCAACCTTACTCAACGCTGA
>NW_007733077.1:117324-118193 GCF_000696425.1 Galeopterus variegatus | reverse complement strand
CCCTTCCCACCCTCCAGGCCTCAGAACCTAATTTTCTAGGCCCCTCATTCTTACTCACCCCTTCCTCCTCTTCCGCCTGTTCCTCCTCCTCCTCCTCCTCTTCCTCCTGTTCCTCCTCCTCCTCCTGTTCCTCCTGTTCCTCCTCCTCCTCCTGATCCTCCTCCTCTTCCTGTCCCTCCTCCTCCTCTTCTTCACAATCCTTTAACAATGTAAAAGCCATACTTAGCTCNGTAATTGCATCATTTATGAGGTCCTTTTTTTTTCCTATTTTCCAGGGTTTCTTTTTTTTCCGGGAGGGATTTTTTTCCTCTTCGTTATTTTTCAAAAAGGCTTGCTTGCCTTGGTACAAAAATGATCCGAAGCTAAAAAACAAGGATGAACCAACAAAAACAAAACAGAAAAGAAATAAACACAACCCAGTTTCCCTCCCTCCCCAAACCCTCAGCAGCTCCCCCTGGCTCTCCTTGGCCAGGCCCCAGGGTCTTGGGGGTTCTGCTCCCTTCAATAGCTCCTTATTTCTGTGCTTACTAGGGGGGACTAATCCCAGCTCCCCCTCCCCTGTGCTTATTCTACTCTGTGCTCCAAATCGGAATCCTGCTCCCCAGGATCTCCCACTCCATCCCCCTCCTCCTCTCCCTCCTGGCCCCCACTGTGCCGTCTGAGGGGCCAGGACTGAGAATCCAAATTGTTCTCTCCCTCACCCTCTCCAGGACCTGGCCAAAAACCAGTGCCCACTGCCAACAGCCTCTGCAAGGCAGGATGTCCACAGGATGGGGACACTGGCTGGCCGGTCAGGCCTTGGGGACCTTCAAACATCCCACCAGGGTCACCAGATCCCCACTGAAAAATCACATCTCACCTCTTCCCGG
>NW_007733077.1:114693-115610 GCF_000696425.1 Galeopterus variegatus | reverse complement strand
TGGAAGCACTGAGGGTCAGGAGGACTCGGTGGTCGCAGGGGAATGAGGCGGGTGGGAGCATCTCCAGGAGTGAGCTGCATCAGAGGGAGGAAGGAGAGGCAGGGAAGAGCCAAAAGTTTGAGCTGGGGGTGGGTGACAGCTGTCCTTGGGAGAAACTGGGGAGTAGCACCGCTGGAGAGTCTGAAGAGAGGGGACGAGTCAGGTGGCGGCTCCCTTGGGTTTGGGGTGATGGTAGGTCACTGCATGGAGTGACAGCATAATCAGGCACTGGACTGAGTGGACTAGACAGTGGCCTGGGTCAAGCTGGGGCTTAGGGGGGATGAGGGAGGGAGCTGTTGTCTGCAGAAAGGGTGGGCACAGGAAAGCAAGGGCAAGCTCAGAGTGGGACAGGAGGAGGGACACTCAGGTGCGGCTGGGGAATGAATCCAGAGGGATTGGTCGAGGTCTTGGGTTTGGCGGCTGCGAGATGAGAAGAGCCCCCAGCAGGGCCAGGACGTGTGGAGTGAGGTGGACTGGGACTGCACTGGGTAGGGGGCTGGTATGCAATGAAGCCCATCAGCTCAGCCTCAGCTGGGGGGGCAGAGGGACCCGAGCTGGAGGGGCAGCAGCCTCAGCCAGGGCAGGATGGGGGCTTGCCAAGTGTATTGGGCGTGTCGTTTTGTCTTAGGCATCAACAGTGTCATTTGTGTGGGGAGAGCTGGAAGTAAGTGTTGTGTGTTGAGCCTGTGGAGTGTATTGTTTGTGGAATTGTCTGCCTTAAGCTGTACATTCATTGGAATGAGTAAGTATATTGCCAAGTTGTATCTCGTTGTTGAGGGTATTATGTTGCTTTCTGGGCATGAGTTATTCTGAAAGGTTCCCAGCAAGGTGGTTGTGCCTGACTTTGCTGCAGTGCAGAGTGATGGTACCCCCTGGTG
>NW_007733077.1:107050-113238 GCF_000696425.1 Galeopterus variegatus | reverse complement strand
GGGGGTCTGGGCACCTGGGCTGGGCCTGCCTGTGTCCTAATGTCTTTGCCTCCTCTCCAGCACTGTCAAGACCTCAATGTCATCAGCAGCCTGCTCAAGTCCTTCTTTTGAAAGCTGCCTGAGCCTCTTTTCACTGATGGTGAGTAGGAGCGGGGAGTAGGGGCTGGGCAGGGAGGGACAGCAGTCTAGGCTGCACCCTGACCACTTTTTTATTTGGTTTATTGGTTTTACTTTTTGGGTTTTCTTTTAAACACAAAAGAAACGTGCTGGTAAAACACTAGGATGGTACAGGTGTGAATAAAGCAAACAGCAGGGCTGGCCCATTGCTCACTTGGGAGAGTGCGGTGCTGCTAACACCAAGGTCACGGGTTCGGATCCTATATAGGGATGGCCGGTTAGCTCACTGGCTGAGCGTGGTGCTGACAACACCAGGTCAAGGGTTAAGATCCCCTTACTGATCATCTTTAAAAAAAAAAAAAGCAAACAGCAAGGGCCCTGTCATCCTCCCATCCCTTTCCCCAGAGGTTACAGTTGACACTTTTGGAGCATTTACTGTCGCTAAGCACTACTTACCACAACACCTCTATGAGGTAGGTACTATTATCCCCCCTTTACAGATGAGAAACTGAACCTCAGAGAGTTTCAGTGACTTGCCCAAGATCATGCAGGTTGTAAGTTGCAGAGCCAGGGTTCTGCCCCAGGCACCTGGCCCAGAGCTCAGCTCTTGGCCATCGGTTGAGCTGCTTATTAGCAATTGGTTATGTTTCCTTCTCCACCCTCTTATACATATGACAAAGACACACATATGCATGCATAGGGTTTGGAGGTGGGTGAGTTTAGTGGTATGCTGGTAAATGTTTAACATCAGGCTCTCAAGGGGGTAAAAGCCTTGATCTGTAGTTTTCCAATTTCCATGGTGTAAATACTCCCACCATGGTTTATTTGATCACTGACATGATGTTACCAACATGGTATTGGGAAGAGATGCACACCATCTGCCCTCAGGAGCCAGCATGATGGGCCCCAGCCTACTGCTGGCTGAGCTGTTCTTCACAAAAGCAGGATTGTAATTCTGAGATTCATCTGCGTCAGTACAGAGAGCTCTACCTCATTCTTTTAAACCAACCACATCATATTTCATAGTCTGAATAGACTATAATTTTTTCTTTTTTTCCTTTTTGTCTTTTTTACTGACCGGTAACGGGATCGCAACCCTCGGTTTTGCGCCCGCACCGCGCTCAGCCAGTGAGCGGGAACCGGTCTCCACATGGGATCCGAACCCTTGGCGGGAGCGCCGCCATGCTCCCAACCGGCGCACTTCTCCAGTGCACCACCGGGCCGGCCCAAGACTATAATTTCTTTACTCACTCCTCGATTGATGGATATTCAGGTCATCTTCAAATATTTGTTATTACAAAACCTGTTGCAATGACTTTCCTTGAATATGTCCTTGCAGGTCTGGATCTGTGCTGTCTGCATAGATAAGATTCTTAGATGTAGAATTGCTAGGTCAGAGTCCCGGGAAACATTTTTGAAAGCTAATGTCAAATTGCAGTCTGCAGCTGGCTGGTGTTCAGTGAGTTAGAGCACCGTGTAATGACACCAAGGTCAAAGGTCCAGATGCCCTGTACCAGCAACCCACCAAAAAAACCACAAAAAAACTGCACTCTGATAAGGAGATGCTAGTTCACACTCACACTAACAGCATAAGAGAGAATCTGTCTCCCTACGTCCCCATCAGCACTGGATGTTATTAATGTTTTAAACTTTTGTTAATCAGATAGGGGAAATAGTATCTCATAATTTTCATTCTCGTTTCCCTCATTACTAAGTAGATTAAATCTCTTTTCATTCATTTATTGCACTTTTCTATTTCCTCTGTCATTGCTTGTTCAAACTATGTGCACATGTTTCTGTTGGGTTGCTTATCTTTTCTTATTGATTTGTAGGAGACAAGCTCTTTGTACATCACCGATATTAATTCTTTGTTAGATTTTGCAAATATTTGCTCTGCTCTGCCATTTGCCCTTTAATTTTTCAGTATAGAAACTAAAAACAAATTTTTAAAATGTAGTCAAAACTGTTCATCTTTCTTTAGTGGATTTTGCATCCCATATTTAGGAAGGCCTTTTTTTTTTTTATCTTTTTTTTTTTTCCGTGTCCGGCAACGGACCGCAACCCTCAGTGTCGCGCCCGCACCGGACCGGGACCGGCAACGGGATCGCAACCCTCGGTGTCACACCCACACCTCGGTCAGCCAGTGAGCGGGAACTGGTCTGTATGTGGGATCCGAACCCTCGGCGGGAGCGCACTGTAGCAGTGTGCCACCGGGCCGGCCCTAGGAAGGCCTTTTGACTGTAAAAATATTTTTTTTATTTTTTTTCCCCAATGCTTTATAATTTCCATATTTGGCTCTCATGCAATTGAATTTGTTTGCGTATCATGTGAGATAGAAATGGATCCCCCCATGACAGCCATTTGTCCGAGGGACGTTTATTGACACATCCATCTTTCCCCACCGATCGGAAGTGCTGCCTTTATCATAGCGGGAACATCTACACGGCCCCTTCCCCTCCTCTCTGTCCTTGTCATTGCTCTGCTCCCTCTGCCAACAACAGACGGCTTTAGCTGTGCGATCTTTTTAGTATATTTCGGTATCTGGTAGGACGAATCCTCCCTTGTCATTCCTCCTCTAAAAAATATTCTTGGCTGTCCTTGTGCATTTGCTCCTCCAGATGAATTTAGAATAGGCTTATCACGTTCCATTTTTTAAAGTTCCCAGTGGACTTCTTCTGAAGGGAGCTGGGGGAACCCTAACAAGGGGGAAGTAGTCTGAGCCCCCCCCTTTGTAGGTACCTTCTCTTCTGACCTACTGAACCTTGGTGTCCTTGTCCCGGAGACTGGGGCAGGGACCTCTTTTCTAGGATCAACATGCAGCTTAAGTCCAATTTCTTCCCAAATGAACACACCTGGGCTATCCCAGGTTGGGTACACACCTGAGTGCAGGTGGTGGGTTTGGTCGCATAAATACAAGGCCACAGACCCCCTCCCCCTTTACCAAAACCAGAACAGCATGAGCACAAAACACTGACCTCCCAGCAGGGCCTCCCCAGGAGCGGGAGAAGGGGCTGCCTCCCACCCCTCTAAAGAGTCTACTGTGTTCTAGACAAATACAACGACTTCATCGAGGCCAATCGCATCGAGGACTCGAGGGAGCGGATGAAGACGCTGAGGAAGCTGGTGAGGAGAGATGCTGTCAAGCAAAGTGTGGAGTGGACGGCAGAGCACCCCTGTCCCCAGAGGCCCAGAGTACGGTGCCACCAATTTCCCCTCTGCCCCTCACCTGATGATGCCCGGGGTCTCACCTTGCTTCTCATGCTACCACCCTGGGAGAGCTCAACCAGCTGTTGCAACTCCATCTCTAGGCTTGGATACCCAATTGCCACCTGCATGTCCTTTGTGTGCCTCAAAAGCTGCATGTCCGAAATCAAATTTGTCTTCTCCCTCTTCCCTTCCCCATCTCAGCATCACCTCTGTTGCTGAAATAGAGACCTGGAGTCACCCTTGACGGGCTTGCTTACCCTCATCTGTCTCTGGGCCCTGACGATCCAGCTGACTAAACCTTTCAGACCCACTGGTTCACAGGTAACACAGGCGTTAGAGGAACACAGTGATGGCGCACAAGGAAGCAAACAGGCACATCTCAGACAGACGTTCTACAGAGCAACTGGTTTGGTCTCTTGAACAAGTCAATGTCAAGGCAGAAGGCAAGAGTGGGGTTGTTCAAAAGAGATTTATGAGACAACCCAAAGATACTCATCCTCACTGGAAAGAGAAATATAAATTCAAGCTCTCTTAAGATAGTATATTTTACTATCAGCCTAGCAGAAAACAAGAGTTTGACAAAACTCAGTTGGCAAGGCTGAGGGGAAACGGACACTCTCATCCGTGTTGGTGGAAAAGAAAATTAGTATAAGCTTCATGGGTGGCAATTTTTCAATACCTATCAAATACCTATAATTCACCCTTTGACCCAGAAATCCTACTTCTGGAATCTTTCCAACAGTTACCTCCACATGTACAAAAGATTATTCATTATAGCATTGTTTGTAATAGCAAAAGGTGAGATACAACCCCAGGGTTCATCAACAGGAGACTGGTTAAAAGAATTATGACATAGCCCTACAATGGAAAACCATGTAGCTGTGGAGAAGGAGATGAAGCTTTTCTATGCACAATCTCCAAGATATATTGTGAAATCAAAAAGGCAAAAAGTAAACCAGGTGTAGGACTGTGTGTACAGGGTACTACCTTTGTGTAAGAGAGACAGAAAATCAAGTCATCCGATATCTATTCACACTAGTGTGTGTTTGTGTAAAGAAACACTGGAAGAAAACAGAGAAAGAATAAATGAAATGGTGACTTGAGCTGATGGAGAACCGGGCAAGAAAGGAGGGGAATGGGTGAGAGTCTCTTATACACTTTGTAATAATGCTTTGATTTTTTGTTTGTTTGTTTTTTTAAAAAGATGACCGGTAAGGGGATCTTAACCCTTGACTTGGTGTTGTCAGCACCACGCTCAGCCAGTGAGCTAACCGGCCATCCCTATATAGGATCCGAACCCGGGGACTTGGTGTTATCAGCACCGCACTCTCCCGAGTGAGCCACGGGCCGGCCCCATGCTTTGATTTTTTGAAAACCTGTAAATATATTACCTAATTTAAAAAATTCAAGGCTATTAGCAAGACAGAGGGGCTGGAAAATACAATTACCACTGGAACAAAAAATAAGAAATCTTAAGGAGATATTGAAGTCAAGCAAAAAGTAAAAAACAAAACAAACAAACAAAAAGGGTAGTGCTGATAACGCCAAGGTCCCAGCCACCAATCAATCAATCACTGTTTTTTAGAACTTAAATTCTATCACTGTACCAATTGAAGGAGAAGACATTCGCTCTTAAGATTCAAATTTGTGGCCTGGAAAATCAGGCAGAAAAATATCTCAAACCTCAGAGAAAAGTACATAGAGATAGAAATAAAGAGGAAAAAGGTAAGAAACTGGGAGGACCCAGTCAGAAGAGCTAACAAGCAAATGAAAGAAAGGTAAAAGAAACAATAATCAAGCAACAAATAGATTTTCATAAGCTGAAAAAGACCTGAGTCCACAGACTGAAAACCAGCAGGTCCTGTGAATTCCAGATGGGAGCGCTGAGAAAAGAATCCCTGTGTAGGCACGTCCTATAGAATATGTGTTTGATTAGGAATCTCAGAGAAAGGGGCAGAAGCCATTAATGAAATGGAAAGCATAATGGAGGAAGAAAAGAGAATCAATAGCGACCTGATCAAAGGGAGACAAACCACAAGGTAAACTAATACATGTAAAATAAGCCAGAGTAATAAAATCGAGTACATGATATCACGTAAGTGAAATGTGAAGAGACTGAGTTCTCCAGTTAAAAGACAAAGAGTCAGGTTGGGTTTAGAAATACACTTTTTAATAAAGTGACAATGGTTGAAAATAAAACGATACCAAGAGGTATTGGGCAAGTGCAAAAATAAAGTAAAAGAAAATAAAGAGTGGCCATATGAATAATATAGGGAGGTGAAATTTAAGGTTAAGCACTAAGACAGGGTAAAGAGGAACACCGTGTAATGATAGAAATGCACCATTTGAGATGACAAAACAGCTAAAATCTGCATGCTCCCAACAGCACTGTAGTTAAATATGAAAAGCAAAACCTATTGAAAGCACAAAAAGAACTTCATAGAGAAAACTTGAGTGGGAGGTTTAACAAACCTCTGTCAGAATCAGAGTAAAAGACCAAAAAAAAAGGATAGAAAGGAAAGGGAAGTTTGAGTAATACAATCAATACATTTAATTTGATACATCTGGAACCTTATATCCCTTAAACAGAAAATAAACAATTTTTTTTTTTTTTTTGTCTTTTTCATGACTGGCAAGGGGATTGCACCCCTTGGCTTGGTGTCGCCTACACCGCGCTCGGCCAGTGAGAGCACCCGCCATTCCTATATAGGATCCAAACCCGCGGCGGGAGCGTCGCTGCACTCCCAGCGCTGCACTCTCCCGAGTGCGCCACAGGGTCGGCCCTAAACAATTTTTCTATACATCTATGAAAAAGTTAGAATAATCATTTACTTGGCCACAAAAAAATCCATAATAAATTTTAA
>NW_007733077.1:105266-106414 GCF_000696425.1 Galeopterus variegatus | reverse complement strand
TCTATGAAAAAGTTAGAATAATCATTTACTTGGCCACAAAAAAATCCATAATAAATTTTAAAAGTGAAGATTTTACAAATCTAGAAAAAATGTAGGCTTTCCTAATAAAATACAAAATGGCCAAAATTAACTAGAGAACTAGTAGTAAATGTGAGTACACTAGTTACTGTTAATGATGCCAGGTCCAGAGGGTTTCATGGGAGGGAATTGTAGAAACCTTTAGGAGTCACCTCTGATATCACCTTCCTTCTCCAGGAAAGGTTCCTAGATCTGCCTCTCACCAACAAGATCCCAGGAGGGGAGCTTCTCCAACATGCCCACCACACCACTTTGCAGATGCACCTCCCACATCATGATGGATTTTCTGGCCAATTTCTTCTCCTGAACAGAGCTACCTGAGAGACAGGGACCCTGCCTTGCTTTTTATCACTTCTCAGTGCTCAGCACAGCACCTGACATTTACTAAAGTGAACATGGCAAGTGACAGAAAAGGATGTGCAGTCGTCAGTACACCGTGACGCCCCTATGGTGAGCTCCCCTGCACGGAAGCCTAGGAAAGCGGAATAAATAGAAAGAAACCAAAATGCTAATAGTGATTAGATTGAAATGTCCCCCATTACCCAAATATTTGTAATAAGGTTAAAGTATGTTTGTAGGGGAAAACAGTCATTTACACATTCAAACGGGCCAGGGGGCCTCTAGTTGTGCAGCAGGGAAGGAAGAAGGCTGGGGGATCTGGAGGCAGGGCCCCTTCTGCTACCTCTGCTTCCTCTCTCGGGCTGAGTTGGCCCAGTCCCCAGGACAGACACGGAGGCCCAGAGGGACCCCTGCCCCACTCACCTTCATGCCTCACAGGGGACCTCCAGCCTGAAGGAGAGGATACAGGGTGGACATGGATAGAAGGGTCCCGCATGCCTCATCTTGCCCTGGCAGCAGCTCTGGAAATCCCCTCAACACCAGAATCCTTCCTCAAATTGGAAGCAGAACCCCCAAATTTTAGCGAGAGCTCCCATGTCCCTGGGCCCATGGACCCCAGCCCTGGCAGTCCCATTTCCCCCTGACATCAACCAACAGCCACTGTCTCACTGTCTGCACCTCACCAGAAGATGTGCGGATATAGACCTGGGAGGGGCCAGAGAGAAAAAGTC
>NW_007733077.1:104589-104831 GCF_000696425.1 Galeopterus variegatus | reverse complement strand
GGAGGGTGTCCACGTGGGAGGGCTGAAACGGCTGTGGAGACAGGTTACATGCACAGGGGATTGACCCAGAAAGGAAGTTTATTAAGGAGAGTGGGCATGAGGTCTCTCACTGTCAGAGCAGGGAGTTACAAATATGGAAAGGGAGAAAGCTAGACTGAACCCTGCTGGTGTTATGAAAACGCCATGGTAATGTAAGATGTCCAATAGTGGGGGAACTAGGAAACTCTCTGTACTACGTTTGC
>NW_007733077.1:101829-103704 GCF_000696425.1 Galeopterus variegatus | reverse complement strand
ATCTCCCTACATAATACTAATTAATTACAAAGAGGAAACAAAGTAAACTTAAGGTGCAGAAATCTGCCAGCCATCAGTTTAACCTTCCCAGTAGTGGGACAAATTGAAATCCTGCAATACCTTTTAGGATGCAGTGAGAACACAGCATCAGTTCTGTGAAAGTTCTGCAAAAAATGAGTAACCTGCAGCTGATCGTGAGGATACATCATACAAACCTAAATTGAGGAACATTCTACAAAATAACTGACCTGAAGCCTTCAAAAGTGTCAAGGTCNCAACACCAAGTCAAGGGTTAAGATCCCCTTACTGGTCATCTTTTTGAAAAAAAAAAAAAATAATAATAATAATAATGTGTGGCTAAATATTTCTGCAAATGTGTGATTATTTCCTCAGGAAGACGTGGGGTAAGCCCTGCCCTCGTTAATCTCAAGACATGGAACCTCACGGAGGGCAGGGAGGCACTGCCGAGGATGTGCATCTGAGCAGGGGTCGCCTCAGTTCTTCACCTTTCGGTAAGTCTGAGAATGGGACCTCACAGATACTGTGATAAATAACAATTTATAAAACATCACCTGGCCATATATAATATGCCAGGAGGGAAAGGCATTCTAGGGCAGGCCTCAGATTTCCTCCTGCGAGAATTCCATGTCCACAGCTCAAATTCGAGGGCACTTCTCCACCCAGAAGATTGCACAATTTCCCACTGTCACTCATTCAGCTCTCTCTCTATAGACAACTAGATGATAAATTCCTCAATGGCAAGAGCTGTTTTTCTATTAAAAAAAAACAAAACCTTGTCCCCAATTTCAACTGTAGCACCTGCTGCACATAAGACACAAANTATAATAATCAGCATATCAGGATAACGGAAAACTATGTAGTCATTAAAAAATAATGTGTGGCTAAATATTTCTGCAAATGTGTGATTATTTCCTTAGGAAGACGTGGGGTAAGCCCTGCCCTCATTAATCTCAAGATTAATGGAACCTCACGGAGGGCAGGGAGGCACTGCCGAGGATGTGCATCTGAGCAGGTGTCGCCTCAGTTCTTCACCTTTCGGTAAGTCTGAGAATGGGACCTCACAGATACTGTGATAAATAACAATTTATAAAACATCGCCTGGCCATATATAATATGCCAGGAGGGAAAGGCATTCTAGGGCAGGCCTCAGATTTCCTCCTGTGAGACTTCCATGTCCACAGCTCGAATTCGAGGGCACTTCTCCACCCAGAAGATTGCACAATTTTCCACTGTCACTCATTCAGCTCTCTCTCTATAGACAACTAGATGATAAATTCCTCAATGGCAGGAGCTGTTTTTCTATTTAAAAAAAACAAAACCTTGTCCCCAATTTCAACTGTAGCACCTGCTGCACATAAGACNAAAAGTGTCAAGGTCATGAAAGTCAAGTAAAGAATGAGGAAGATCAAAAAAGACTAAAGAGGGGCCAGCCTGTGGCTCACTCGGGAGAGTGTGGTGCTCATAACACCAAGGTCACAGGTTCGGATCCCATATAGGGATGGCCAGTTTGCTCACTGGCTGAGCCTGGTGCTGACAACACCAAGTCAAGGGTTAAGATCCCCTTACAAGGTCATGAAAGTCAAGTAAAGAATGAGGAAGATCAAAAAAGACTAAAGAGACACGACAACTAAATGTGATGGGTAATCCTCGACCATATCTTTTTGCCACAAAGGAGTTATTGAGGCAAGTGGTGAAGCCTGAATGGGGTCTCTGAACTAGATAGTGTGTTTCACTGCTAATATCCTGGGTGTGATGGTTGTACTGTGGTAGGCAGAATGTCCTTGTGTGTAGGAATGAAAGCATTCGGAAGTGACAGGGTGGTCATGGTGGCACTCATGATTCAGGGGGGAAAAA
>NW_007733077.1:99257-100142 GCF_000696425.1 Galeopterus variegatus | reverse complement strand
TGGTACCTGAGTAGGCGTCGTCTCAGCCGCCTGGATTTGAAAGTTCTGGGAGGGCTTCTGGGGGACGGTGGGGAGGGTGGCGGATGCTGCTTGCACCACCCGCAGAGCCTGCTGGGGGATCTGCACCACCTGCTGCTGCTCGGCCTTGGGGGGCACCACCTGCACCTGCTGGACCACAGCTGGTTGGCCTGCGCCAGGACTCTGAACAATGAGCAGGTTGTTTCCCGCCTGGATGATGTTGTCTGCAGTGGTCTCAATCAGCACCGTCTCCACCTGCTCAGCCACAGCCACAGAGGGCTGGGAGGCAGGCAGGCTCTTCTTCCTCACTTTCTTGTTAGTCTTAGACAGTGGGGTCAGGGGGCTTTCGGTGAGGAGCTGAGTGGGGGCTCCGGTGTCGCTGGCATTCACCAGGTTGTTGACAGGCAGAGT
The DNA here is from genome assembly GCF_000696425.1 of Galeopterus variegatus. Lineage (NCBI taxonomy): Eukaryota > Metazoa > Chordata > Mammalia > Dermoptera > Cynocephalidae > Galeopterus > Galeopterus variegatus. The sequence goes on along the minus strand of NW_007733077.1, from coordinate 99,713 downwards.
GAGCGTGACGTTGCCACCCCCACCTGTCAGCTTCACCACATTGGCCCCACTCTGCACAGGGGTAGTGGTTGTGCTTGACTTCTGGACGGGAGCTGGCTTGATGGGGACAGGCTTGTGACTGGACGGTGAGGGGGTGATGATGGCTTGGTTGGTGCCAGGGATGATCTGGATCTGGTTGGTGAGGCTGGGCTGCACTTGGATGGTCTGGGAACTGCTCGCCTGAATCTGAGGGACTGCCTGGTACTGGATGTTGGCATTTGATCGGGTCCCTTTGTTGATCACGGTGGGATTCTGGATAGCGAACACTAGCTGCCCTCCAGGATAGGAGGTGCTCAGTTGCGACCCCTGAATCTGAAGTATATTTCCTTTGGAGGACAAGATTCCAAAGCTATTCTTGCTGGGACTGAGAGGGAGAGGGGCAGGTTTGATAGGGACCAGTTTCCGTGGTGTGGGCTG
>NW_007733077.1:93759-97908 GCF_000696425.1 Galeopterus variegatus | reverse complement strand
TGCTGGGACTGAGAGGGAGAGGGGCAGGTTTGATAGGGACCAGTTTCCGTGGTGTGGGCTGGGGGGGAGCAGGAGGTGTCACAGCAGCTTCAACAGCTGGGGGACCAATTTTTCTACATGTTGCAGCAAGCAGGGCTAAGGGAGATGGCTGGGAGTCCTGCAAAAAATCAACAGAGAAAAGGAGTTAGACATGAAGGCCCACTGCCTTTTGTGATCCTCTCCTCCTGGCAACCTTCCAGTGGCTCTTCCCACCCCTGTGGCAGGCGTGTGCCAGCACCTTCCCTCTACAGTGGCTCCTGTCTCCCCTTCCCTGCTGGTTTGTCTGTTAAGTAAGTAAGGGAGAAAAGGTGGGAAATGTCCTTCTCAGGAAGAAATTCCCCAGAAAGGCCCAATGGACAGGGAGAACGGATAGCCTGAGCCGACCTCCTACTCCCCTCTGGCCTTGTTTCTAACTGATAGTGAAACATCCTCTGGTCTTAGAGGAAGTTCCATTAGCCCACCACAGACCGGTTGCTCAAAAGAGGAAGGACTGAGGAAGGGACAGAGGGAAAAAGAAAGGGAGGGGCAATAGGAGGAATAAACACTTTGCTAAAGTGTTTCCTTGTGCTTGGTACATATGACTTTATAGATTGGGGAGGGCTGCTTTTTCAAGGCCGCAATGAAAGAGCCTCTGTTTTCCTTTTATGGGTGGTGGGGTCTGCTGGAAGGAATGTTAAGTTTAAGCCTGGTTTCCCCCCTGACCCAGCTGTGGTGGCTTAGGTAAATGGTCATGGTTTCTTAGTTCACAGAATGTGGATAACTGAGCCGTCTCTGGTCTCATCCTAGGGCATCTACAGTGAGACGGTGATGAGAGAGAGTTTTCAGTGTGGTTCAACATCAGCTTCAGTGGGTCCACAAGGCTGACACAGCCCCCAGCCCTCAGAGCCCACTCGCCTGGGTGGTGGAGGCCACGGGCTGCAGGTAGTCACTGGGACTGACGGCAGCAGTGGCAGCCATGCTGGTCTGTGGATCTGCTGGAAGAGAAGAGACACAGTAATGCACAAGAGGCCCAAAAAGCACCCAAGCCCACTTGCCTCGGATTTTCTTTGTGCCTCTATTTGTTGCTGCTTCCCTGAGAGAGGTTAACCACCTTCCCCACACTTCCCCACTTGAGGTTAGCTGCCCTACATCTGTTTCAGTAGACGACCTCCTCCTCTCCTCAGACCCAGCTGTCGAGGCTGTGAGGACAGCNGTGTGGTTCAACATCAGCTTCAGTGGGTCCACAAGGCTGACACAGCCCCCAGCCCTCAGAGCCCACTCGCCTGGGTGGTGGAGGCCACGGGCTGCAGGTAGTCACTGGGACTGACGGCAGCAGTGGCAGCCATGCTGGTCTGTGGATCTGCTGGAAGAGAAGAGACACAGTAATGCACAAGAGGCCCAAAAAGCACCCAAGCCCACTTGCCTCGGATTTTCTTTGTGCCTCTATTTGTTGCTGCTTCCCTGAGAGAGGTTAACCACCTTCCCCACACTTCCCCACTTGAGGTTAGCTGCCCTACATCTGTTTCAGTAGACGACCTCCTCCTCTCCTCAGACCCAGCTGTCGAGGCTGTGAGGACAGCGGGTCCTGCCTCCAGCTACCATAAAGTCTGGGATAACACAAAGATACCAAGACTGTACCAAGACTGCCTCAGGATCTAAGCTGTGCCACCTGTGCAGCCCTCTAGGCTGGGCACTGCTGACTCTCCCTGTCTAGACTGGAACCTCTCTACGTTGGGCAGGGGGAGCCTCTCAGTTATTCCTCTAGCTCTAACTGAAGCTACCTTCTCACTCCTGCTGTAGCCAGATGCCAAACCAGCTTGGGAGAGAAGCGTCACTTGGCCAGGGTTCCTGGCAAGGAAGATACACCTGCTGCATTCCAGCCTTGGGTGTTTTATGCTCAGCCTTACCCACAAAGACGCAATGGCCCCACATGTCGATATATAGCATATGGATAATTTCTTTCTTCTTTTCCTTTTAGCAACTGGCCAGTACAGGGGCATTAAACCCTGGACCTTGGTGTTATCATCACCACACTCTAACCAACTGAGCTAACTGGCCAGCCCTATACTGGTAATTTCTTTAAGTGAATTTACACTTTCACACAGGACCATAGGTATGGCCCCAGAGGTATCACCAAGACTGGGGAGAGCTAATGACTGAATATAACAAGAAGAATGAAAATAGGGTAAATTCTATTTTTCATTAAATGTGTATATATTTCTACATATGAATACAGCCAAATAGTAAAAGTGAAAAAAAAAAGCTGAAATGATAAAAGCCAGTATTTCTTGGTGATAGAATTTTGCCTGATTTAAAGAATTCTTCTCCTTGTTTTTCTATTTTTTCCTACAACGAATATATTTTATTATATCTTTTTTTTTTTTTTCCTTTTTGTCTTTTTTCGTGTCCGGCAACGGATCACAACTCTCAGTGTCGCGCCCGGACCGGGACCGGCAACGGGATTGCAACCCTCGGTGTTGCGGCCACACCTCGCTCAGCCAGTGAGCGGGAACCGGTCTGTATGTGGGATCCAAACCCTCGGCGGGAGTGCCACCGCACTCCCAAGCAGTGCACCGTAGCAGTGCGCCACCGGGCCGGCCCCTATTATATCTTTTTTAAATAAAGGAAAATAAAGAAGTTTGAGGAAGTAATGNATAAGGAAACAGGTCTGTGCCACTTTAGAGTTCATAAATCACTAAGGAAAAGATCATTGGGCAGAATGAGGCTTGTATCCTAGACTTTTGAAAAGTACATTTCAGGAGGGACAGAAATAAAAGAGGTGTTACTTTGGAGACTCAAAAAGACAAAAAGTCTCAGGAACTGGAGCCCCTGTTGGGCATTTGGTGAAAAGAAAATAGAGGTTGGGGAGAAAGCAGAACCATTTTGGCTGGCCTCTGGCTTCTCTCTTTGGGAGAATGATTCTTAACTGGGAAAAGGTAAAGGGGGAACTGAAGCCCAGGACAGGTGATGGGCTGGCAGGAAGTGCCTTAAATGTTTACCAGGTCCTAGTCCAAACTGCACTCCACAGAGCAAGGGAAACTTTGCAGACACACTTGCAAATCATGTGAGGAGAGCCAGAAGGCAGCTCTGGGTAAAACTGTAGATGCAGATCCTGAAATATTACGGACATTGATCCCTGACAAAATCCTAGAACAAATGATTGAACAGCACTACAGTTACTGAAGGAAGGAAGGAGAGATCACAGATCCTCCTGAATAAGCACGGAGTCACAAGAAACAAGTCATGCTGAACAAGTGTTTCACTTTTATAGTGTTTTGGATGGACACCTCAGGAGAATGGTACAACCATGCATGTTATTTCAACAGGTATCTGACTGAAACTTTCATAATATTCTTGAGAACAAGAAGGAAAAAATATGGGCAGGGTGATCGTCTAGTTTGGGGACTAAGCTGAATGTGCCTCCATCTAAGTGCTGAGGAGTTTGCTACCACCAGGTCCACCAGGGTGTCTCAGACTTGAAGTGGGTCCCAGGACCAGAGTGCACAGGCATCTCCTCAGAGGCCTTTTTATTCCTGTGTTTTCGTTGTGATGATCACCTTTGTAGAAATGAACATGTAAGAGCCGGCCTGTGGCTCACTTGGGAGAGTGTGGTGCTGATAACACCAAGGCCACGGGTTCGGATCCCTATATAAGGATGGCCGATTAGCTAACCTGGGAGAGCGTGCTGCTGACAACACCAAGTCAAGGGATAAGATCCCCATACCGGTCATCTTTTAAAATGAAAAAAAAAGAAAAGAAAAAATGAACATGTAACACAGATCACTGGCTGACTCTTGCTTAACATTTCAGGGCTTCTGTGTGTGTTTGCAAGTGCACCACTGTAACTGTGTGGGCTACGTAGGACAACCTAATTTCTTTTTTTTTTTTTAAAGATGACCGGTATGGGGATCTTAACACTTGACTTGGTATTGTCAGCACCACGCTCACCCAGTGAACTAACCGGCCATCCCTATATGGGATCCGAACCCGTGGCCTTAGTGTTATCAGCACCGCACTCTCTCGAGTGAGCCACAGACCGGCCCAGGACAACCTAATTCTAACCTAACCTTTGATTCATGATACATCTGTGCAAAGTGCAGGATGACATCTCTTCAGAAGCAGTGGGAGGAC
>NW_007733077.1:91842-92642 GCF_000696425.1 Galeopterus variegatus | reverse complement strand
AGTCACCCCAAAACATTTTTTTTAGAGCAGAAGTCTTCAAGCTATTAGACCATGAACCACAGTCATAAAAACAATTTACATCAAGACCTAACACATGCACTCCCACACACAACCATACATCTCTGTCCTGTGCTCATGCAATAAATGATTTCTGAAACAAAATTTGTTCTTATTACATGTGATGGACTTCGATATTTTTCTACTCCATTTCATTTTTTTAAAAGCTGGTTGAGGGCCGGCCCGTGGCTCACTCAGGAGAGTGCGGTGCTGATAACACTAAGGCCCCGGGTTCGGATCCCATATAGGGATGGCCGGTTCGCTCACTGGCTGAGCGTGGTGCTGACAGCACCAAGTCAAGGGTTAAGATCCCCTTACCGGTCATCTTTAAAAAAAAAAAAAGCTGGTTGAGACCCACTAAATTGGTTTTGTGTACGGTCTGAAAAATGCAGCTTTAGAGTAGTCTATCTACCATCCACGTTCGGTAAACAGTGCAGAGAACTAGAAAGCAAGTTAAACTCGCAGATGTCACAAAACCAACAAGGACTGTAAGTAAACACAATGCGTATCAGTATTAGGATTCAAAGAGATCCTTAAAAACTGACAGTACAATGCTTAAGAAGAGCACAAGCCTCCAGCCCTACATAAGAATTCTGACTGTAATGTTCATTAGTGGGGTGGCTGGGACATTCCTTCCAGCCTTACCAGGCCATCTGTAAAACAGAGGAAATGTCATCCTCAGAGGATTTCATGAAGCTTTGAATGATTTACATGAAATTTACATGAAAGCATGGAGCATAGTC
>NW_007733077.1:84357-90842 GCF_000696425.1 Galeopterus variegatus | reverse complement strand
CTTTTGACTAGAACTCACATAAGTCTGTGCTCTCCTCTGCCACCCGTACACACATGCAGCACCTCTCCATCCCAGAACAAAGAGCCTCGAAACGATGCTTGCCCATAAGGCACGCAGAACACGCTGATAGTCTCTGTCCTATTTCCTTTTATATAAATCCTGCTTGAATTCACTAAATGATTTCTTGTGTTTCTTTAAAATACTGTACAGTTTAAAATGTCAGCCCTTGGGCTGGCCGGTTAGCTCAGTTGGTTAGAGTGCAGTGTTATAACACCAAGGTCAAGGGTTTGGATCCCCATACCAGCCAACCGGCAATAAGTAAATAAAAACTCAGCCCTCAGACCATTTAGGGCTGAATCCTGGCCAGCAGACATGTACTGAAGGTGAACGAATGCTTCCACCATTCAGCTTTCCACTCCCACATGGGTTGAAGGAAGTTTGGATGAATTTTTCCATTTGGAGGTTTCGGATAATGAGCAATAACTGGGGACAAGAGCAATCACTACAGTAGCAGAGGCAGTGGCAGGTACCAACCATCAGGCCCACTTGGCACTGGGCCTTGTGCCTATATTCTAGGGCAGTAACTCATCCAATCCCTCTTCAACCCATTCACAGATGACAAGACTGAGGCCCAGGAAGGCCCCCACTCCAATAGCCAGCAGCCATCTCTTCTCTGGGAAGACAGATGACTCAGTAGAGGCAGGGGAGTCCTGTGTGGGCTGGTCTTGCCCCCGAGCTGGCTGTGACTGCCCAGGGCACAGCTGATCTGGACAGCCTTGGCACCCCTTGGCACTGGCACAGTGGATGTTCAATATGTTCCTGTGCAATAGAGCTAGATCTGCCATCCTCGAACACTCAGGCCATGCTGAGGGTGTTGGGGAGGGTGGGGCTGGAGGCAGCTGGCTGAGTGGCCTGTGTACCTGACTGTGGTGTCAAATGCAAAGGGGAAGTTGATGTCATGGTGGTGGCAGATCTGGCAAATGAAACCACACTGGGTGCATAGGTCACAGTGGTAGATGTGCTGCGAAGCAAATCTGATCAGGGCCTTGAGGAATCCTTCATATGTCCTCTCTGCAGTCTGTGGAGGGCAAGTGCAGGCTACCAGGCCTTTCAGGCAGCTGTGCGGTGTGTGGCCCACTGTGGCTCCCAACAGCTGCCTGGAGACCTTCTACCTCCATTTCCCAAGAGGGCAAGGAAACCTCCCTGAATCCGGCCAAGCAATGCAGGCATCCAGCCCCTGTGCACTGAGGTCCCTGGGGGGTTACAGGATTTACAGATCAGGACCAAATCCACTGCACCCTCCCCTGAGTAAAGGAGTGTCCCAAACTCTCCGTCCTCTGATCCTAAGATTTGCTGGAGTGCCTGTTCATTCTGGGGGGTCTCGGGGGCTCAATCACAGCCCAGGAAGCTTGGGGCAGCAGGAATACCCATTCTGAGGTGCAGAAAAGCTGAAGATTGCAGGGCCGGCTGTGACTCACTTGGGAGAGCGTGGTGCTGACAACACCAAGTCAAGGGTTAAGATCCCCTTACCAGTCATCTTTAAAAAAAAAAAAAAAAAAGCCTTGCTCAGTAAATTGTAGGCACCTCCTGTCCCATCTCCCTTTCTGATTTCTCCAGGAATGAGTCCCTCTAGAGAGATGTGGTGGGGGGGGGGCGGTGCAGGCATGATATTCTTACCTGCTGGAGGTCAGCAACACTAAACTTGTGGGGAGACTCCAAGAGATAATTCCTGTGGTCTACCTTCAAAGAAAATACAAGAGATCCCTAGAAGGTTTCCAAGAGCCAGGTCAACCTGTGCTGTTTTTCATTCCCTTAGCACTGCTAACCAGGCATAAACACTCCACCTGGGTGGGGCGGTGGCTAAGTACCAGTCAGCCTGCCTGGCCTTGGATCTGGTCTTCCAGGGAACTAACCAGCTGGTGGGACCTTGGGCAAGTTACTTAACCTCTTTGAACATCAGGTTTCCTCCCCTGAGAAATGGAGTTGTTTTAAGGATTAAATAATTTATTTAAAGCATTTGGCATAGTGCCTAGCACATAGTAAACAATTAATAATAACGATGAGGATGATAATGAATGCTAACACCTGGTACCAGGAACTCGGCAAAGAGCTTTCTACATATTCATTCATTTAATCCTCACAATAACCCTGCGAGGCTGGTACTATTAAAATCCCTACTTTGGGCTGGCTAGTTAGCTCAGTTGGTTAGAGCTCACTGTTATTAACACCAGGGTCAAGGGTTCCAACCCCTGTACTGACCAGCTGCCTCCCCACTGCTGAAAAAATCCCCGTTTGAGAAGAAGATGAAACACAGAGAGGTTAAATAACTTGCCTGAAGTCATACAGCTAGTAAGTAGCAGCTGGAGTCTGAATACAGGAGTCTGCCACACTGCAGAGCCTGGGCCCTCATCCACCCCAGTGAGTGCCTGCAGGTGTTGGCTGTTGTACTTACTGCCAGCATTAAAAACCAGGGACAGTGCTGGGGACACAAACGCACAAGGCATGGCCTCTGCCTTGCTGTAGCCCCGGTCCAGACGAGGAACAGACATTCAAGAGTCTGGTTTTGGTGCTACGTGAGAGGAAATGAGATATATCCCAAACATGGCAGATCCCATTTCAGGGGTGGGGGAGGCAGAGGATGAAGGCATAGCTGCCAACCCAGCACTAGTTTTTTTTCTTTTCTTTTTTTTTTGAACTGGAGACTCTTGTTGAACTGGTAAAGGTTCATCCTCTTCAGGCGGCCCTGGAGGCTGAGCTGGGGCCTCCTGCTGGGTTGTAGAAGCTTCCCCATCATTAGTTGGCAATGAGGGCTGAGCTGTAGACTCATGGCAGATTGGAAAGCTTCCCACCTTTGCAGCAGGTTCTGCTGTTATGGTAAGCTGCAGACCTGGAGGTTTAATACGGATATTGGGCAAGTTTAAATGCTGAGTTTGTTGGTGGCTGGAGGTAAAAGTGTCACTTCATGATGCTCTGGAGACTGAGCTGGTTGCTCCTGCTGGGTTTGAAAAGGTTCCCTCTCCTCAGGACACTCAGAAATCTGAGCTGGCTGCTACTGCTTACTGAGAGAAGGTTTGGCCTCCACAGCAGGGCCTGGAGGCTGGGCTGGGGTCTCCTCCTGGGCTGGAGAAGTTTCAACCTCCATGGTAAGCTGTGCAGGTTTAATTTGTAACACTGGGCAAGGTTGAACCATCTGTCACCTCACTCTACTCTCCATAGGGGACTCTGGAGCTTGAGCTGGGGCCTTTGCTGAACTGGAGAAGGTTCCGTATCTCCAGGAAACTCAGAAGTGTGAGCTGGCTGCTCCTGCTCACTGGGAGAAGGTTCAGCCTCCACAGGAAGGCCTGGAGGCTGAGCTGAGGCCTCCTGCTCGGTCGGAGAAAGTTCTACCTCCTCAGGGGGCTGTGGAGGCTGAGCTGGGTCTTTCTGGGGCTGGGAGGATTGGATGTCTTCAGGGGTCTCCAGGTTTTGAGATGGGGCCTCTTGCCGTAATGGATCAGTTTCTAGAGGCTCAGGGACCTCTAGATGCTCATCTGGGTCCTTCTGGGATTTTAGAGGAAATTCAGGATAAACTATACCCATACTGGAAAATCCATTACCACCCTGCAAGACTGGTTTTTGACATTTAAGTTTTGATGCAAATGCGTGTGGAGTTCCTAGCAAGCGGTGGAGGCTGAGCTAGATCTTTCTTCTCATTCAGGGGTGAAACAACAAAGTTTGCTGCTTCTGAACTCTACAGTTCGAGTCTTACTTCTGAGTCCAAGAGGCAGAGCCAGGGCCTGATTCTGATCCCAGTCTTGCATTGGAACCACGTGTGGGAGCCTTTGTGTCCGAACTAGCTTGTCACGCAGATCCTGATGCAGAACCGCAAACCGATCCGGCTGTGGGGGCAGCTCTTGAGCTGAGTCTGTGCCCAGCGATGGAATCAGCTTCTCGGCCAGTTCCTGAGACCGGACCAACATCCGGGAGGCAGCAGAGGATCCCAGGTAATCAAAGCCCCCAGGTGGCAGATCAGAGAGCGCGATGACCCCGGGCTCAGTCAGCCCTGGGGGGACGGAGGTCAGGTGGACACGGTCCTGGATCCACTCTGGAGGATGAGCCACCTGAACTAGCAGCCACAGCGGTTGCCATCTGAGGAGAAGCCGGGGAGCCCAGAGGCGCAGCCGGGTCGTAACATGCAGGAGCTCTAGGGCGTGGCGACCCAGGCCAACGGCGGCACCGGCGCCGCACGCTCAGCCGAGCCCAACCGCCCAACCGCCACCGCAGCCCCGCGACGCGCGCGCCCTGAGCAGCCGTGGCCCCGCCCCCTCCGCCCCTTATTTATGACGTCTTCAGGCACTCAAGCAACCTTCACTCCGCTCGGGCCCACGTGGGCACCACAAGGGCGAGCCTTGTCCCACAATCAAGGGGCTCAAGCCTCCTTGCCCCCTGCAGAGGTGACAGTCACCTCCGGCTGGAACAGCCCCTCCCTTCCTTAGCAAGGCAGGACTTGGGTTGCAGACCTGGGTGGCCCCGGGCCTCCTGCAGCCCGTCGGGGTGGGGGGCTGCAGGGCATCCACGGGAGCCACAGGGCCTCTCCTCTCGGGATATTCGGAAGTGCTGCTGTGCTTCTGACAGCCTGAACCCTGCGAGCGCGTCCCCTCGGCCGGACTCTTCCCAGGAAAGCGCCTGACTTGCAAAGTGAGCGCCAGTCAGGGCTGCGGGCAGAACACACATTATGGGTACTTATTCCAAAATATTGCCATTCCTGTAAAACTCTCTATGTCCTTTGTCCCACGTTTGATAATTAGGTCACTACTCTACTAGGTAGGGGCTACCACGGAACCAGCGATGACCCTAAAATTTCTGTAGGAGGGGTTTTGGGGGATGGGCAATTCAGTCTGGGCAAGAGTTTGAATGAGAGTGAATAGCCCTTTACACTGGCACAGGAAAACATCCCCCACCGCACCTGGGCTCAACACAGCCATTAATCTAGAAGTAACAACACCGCTTTTCAGAGGTCTTCTACATGTACATTTGGAGAAGGCACTCAGGAAGTTAAAGTCAGCATGTTAAATAATTTCCTTGAAATACTACTGTAACTAGAACCCTGTTGACTTCCTTCACAGCCCTTCTTATGATCTGTTTTATTGTTTATTGTCTGGCACAACCCCCAGCACATAAGCTCCAAGAATGGGCTTCATCTTATTCCTAGACCTAGCACGTGCTAGTTTTAAAAGGGAACTGGTTCCAAGATTCTCCTCATTTAGGGGTGGATCGGTTGTTATAATCAGATTTCTGAAATCGGTGATTATTTCCTTCCTTTTACATTTCACAGGGAGCTACACTTCTTAAAGTTTTAAGTTTCCTTGACTGCTTTTATTTAAATTGAATTAAAATAATTATTTTACATGGAAAAAATTTCAAATACATTTTCAGAGTGCAACCGCTTTATCTTCTTCAAAGGATGGACGCAGCGTGTGGGTGTCGCGTGCGTCGCAGATCGCAGTGCTCTGCGTGCTGTCACTCACCGTGGTCTTCGGCGTTTCCTTCCTGGGCTGCAACCCGTTCATCAGCCGGAGCGGAATCGACTTTGTGCCGCTGGCGCGCCGCCTTCCGGGGACGCGGGCGCCGCCCTGCTGAGGCTGCACTGAGAGCCGCCCGGTCGCCCTCGCCAGCGCGGCTGCAAGGAGAAGGAGGAGGGGGACCGGGGTCCTCGCCACCCTCTGAGGGCTCCGCCACTGCCTCCGGGCAGGCAGCGCGAGGGCCAGCGACGTGCCTCGGGGCGCTCGGTTCCGGGGGCACCGCGGGACTCCCCGAGCCGGCGCGGGAAGGGACTTGCACGCCCGCTCGGTGCTGTGCGCGCTTCAGCGTTGGGGGCTCGGAGTGGGGACGAGAGTTCTTAACGTTTTTTTTTTTTAAAAAAAAAAAAAGAAGCTCGGGGCAGGCTGGAAGCGGGTGCGGGAAGCAGTTTGGGGCTAGGGTCGCCCGCGTGTGTGCTGGTGGGGGCGGGCCACGAGCAGGGTGGGGACAGTGGTGGAAGAATCGGAGTCGCCGAGCTCGTTGGCCTGATCTTGCATTTGAGAAGGAATCTTGTAATAAAAGTGCAGCCGTCGGGGTTCCTGCGGCTTCCCACAGTATGTACCCTAGTGGCGGGCACTTTGGGACCTGCGTGGGTCGCCTGGCTGGGGAGCTGTCAGGCAGCACCGGGCTCCTGGGGCTCCAGGCTGAGGCCGGAGCCGGGAAAGGGAAAAGGAACCGTTTTCGACGCTGACAGCGGAGGAAGCAGGTCCTGCCGGGCGGCCAGACAGCTGGAGAGATTAACTGAAGCAATGGAAATTTGAGTCTCTTCCATGAGATGGAAACAAAAACAAAAACGAAAACAGTGAGTTGAGTCCAAAAGCGGGGAAACAGTACAATTAATAGCTCAGGGTAGCGAACAAATAAAATTCAGCTGGGGGGGGGGGGGGAGACAAGATCTGGGAAAAATTTAATTATAAGGCCAAAAG
>NW_007733077.1:78825-84315 GCF_000696425.1 Galeopterus variegatus | reverse complement strand
GGGGGGGGGGGGGTAGACTAGATCTAGGTAAAATTTAATTATAAGGCCAAAAGCCCCATCTAAGGGCTCGTTTTGACCCCGCCCTTACAGAGGGTAGGAGGTAGACCGAGAAGAAGCCCCTTTGTTGCATCCCGGAGAGGGAGGGGCTTTTTGGTGAAGAGATGTTTAAACAACCCAGGATGTTGAAAATGGAGAAAATGGACTCCAAATGCAGTTGTCTTGGGGGCCTTCCATTGTGAGACGCCCCAGCTGTCCAGAACCTGGCACCTCCAGCAGGTACCACCTTCCCCTACAGCAGTGTTTAGCAGTTAGTGCCTTGGCACTCACTGGCCAAGGGGGAGCGGGTGGTTCTGCTGTCTGCCAGTGTCTGGTCTGGAGGAGAAATAAAACTGGGGGCCCTGAGAGCGATGGCTGGGCTTTGTGGCTTATGCATATCCCCCCCACTCAGACACCCCAGTAGTTGCTAGATGTGGGGAGGAAGACCCTTATTGATTTCTGCCTCTCCTCTCTTTTGCCATGGGTGGAAGTGAAGGAGAATAAGGAAGACGGCTGAAGCCTTAACTGGCTTTGGCAAGAGAAGCGCAGGGAACACCATGTCATGTCTCTTGTATTAGTTCCATAAGGAAGGGGGTAGTAGGGGCAGTATCTCAACAAAAGCACAGATGGTCACCGACTGTGCAGGATCCTGAATCTTCCTGGCTCCTGAGCTCCCCTGTGTAGTCAGAATCATCACTATCAGGATGTGTTCCCCACCCACTCCACCTCCCCACCCACCCTCCGGGGCCCCAATTTCTGACCTGAGAGGATTCGTTGAGTTGGACAGGACAGACCAGTAAGGTCAGGAGCCAGAAACTCCTTATAAAGTGTCCATGGGGCAGACACCCAACATGGAGAATGTTCTGTTGACAGTTCAGTGTGACTTACAGGTAGCCCAGCCTGATCTGGGGATAGTAGCCTGGATATCTGGCTTCAAGTAGCACAGGTGTCTGGAGCCTAGACTGAACCAGCGGCCTAGAGAATTCTGCTCAGACAGCTGCAGGCGTTCGTGTAAACCTTCAATGACCGGAAAATGGGGGTTTCAGGGGGAACACGGTCTTCGACACTTTTCTGCCTGGCCAACTTAGAGTGAACACTATGAGGACTTTCCTCTAATAAAATGGGTCTGCTCCTAACTGTGACTGGGGAAAGAGGAGGGTGATTCAAGAGTTAAATTTCCTGAATTTGCTGAAAAAGGAAAGCCTTAGTGGGGAAACTTTGTAGGATTTTCTCACTGTCAAAAAAAAAAAGGATAGTGAAGACATGTCTGTGTACTGACATGCGTGTCTCAGCCCCCCAGCCCCTGACTTTAAACCCTTGTGTGTGTATGCACACTCGGGCACGCCTGCATGACTGTATGTTCAGGCAAGCAGGCACATGCAAAGGCAGGATCCAGCCTCAAGGAGGACAACAGCAAGCGTGATTGGGGTCCTGGGAAGGTGTGCAGAGCGAGAGATCACATTTGTGGCCCATCTTGGGTCTCCCCGCAGCCTAAGGCACTGTGTTTACTGAGCTGCTTTATATAAACCTTGAGTGTGGGTGGGGATTCTGAGTTACGTAAGAGCAAATGAGCCACAGTGCTCCAGAGGAAGGATGAGACTGGATCAGAATCCTGAGCCTTGAGCATCCAGGTTGAGGATGGAAAAGGGGCTTGGTTCTTGAAAGCCCTCCCCCAACCCCACCCCTTGGGCAGCAAGAGCTCTTCCTATGAGGCCTTCCCAGGATGCAAAGGCTAAATCTCAGAGGTTTCTGGATTCAGAAGAGCAAAGCCTGACATCCTGCCTGCCCTGCTTCCTAGCTCTGTGACTTTGGGGAAGTAGCTCGATCTCTCTGTGCCTGTTTCCTTTTCTATAAAATGGGAGCAATGGGACCCATAGCTCCTATGACATGACGTGTGTGAAGTACAGCCAGCACCGTGCCTGGCATTTTTGTTGCTGTTTTGGCATTTGCTTGTTTTTTTTTTTTTCTATTTTTTAATTTAATTTTTATTCTTTGTCTTTTATTTATTTTTTTAATTTTAGTGCCTGGTATTTAATAGACACTCAGTAAAGGCACTTATTAATTGTTATGATTATTGTTAGTTTTGTTTGTTGTATGAACTCTTTCCCAGAACCAAAACATATCTGGTTCTCTGACATGGGATCTCTGGACAGAAAAATAGTAATTCCTATTTGCAAAGCATTTTGTAGTTTTTTGTTTGTTTGTTTTTTAAAAGATGACCGGTAAGGGGATCTTAACCCTTGACTTGGTGTTGTCAGCACCACGCTCTCCCAAGTGAGCTAACCGGTCATCCCTATATAGGGATCCGAACCCGTGGACTTGGTGTTATCAGCACCACACTCTCCCAAGTGAGCCACGGTCCGGCCCTACGTTTTGTAGTTTTCAAAGCTCTTTCATAAATAGGATGAAAATAATGTACTGAGTTCCTAATGTACCAAGCACTGAGCTCCCACCCTCATGAGGAGAGTTCATTGCTACTCCCATTTTGCAGATGATGAAACTGAGGCTCAAAAGAGGTTGCCTGGACATGCAGCTAGGAAGGGGCAGAGCTAGTCCTTCCAGCGTGACTCGGGTCTTCACTCTACATGATCTCCTTTGCTCCCCACATCTTGGTGAGTAAGAGGAGCAGATATTCCCCTAGTTTCCTGTTTAGAGGAGAGGAAACTAAGATTCAGTTTAATGTCCAAGTTCATGCATTCAACCAGTATTTATTGGGAACCTACTGTGAGCCAGGTACTGTGCCAAGCACCGGGTAAGCAGGGCCATGGCAGAGCTAGAGTCCAGCCCCGGCCTGCAGCCCCCGAGGCCTGGGAACATACATTGATCCTCAGAGCAACTAGCCCTGGGGTGCAGGTGGCTGGTTCCATGCATCTCAGGGACCAAGTCAAACCCTCCACACCCCATCCTCAGAGTCAGGGATGGTTCTTCTGGGGCCAGGTGTGCCCTCACCAGCAAGATATCCCCTGGAACGGGGAGTGGGTAGTAGAGGGCACTTACACCCCCACATCCACCTACTTTCCCGCTTGCTGGTCCCAGCCCTGGCAGTCCCATTTCCTCCTGACATCAACCAACAGCCACTGTCTCCTGGCTCCCCAGCCCAGACTGAGCTCCTAATCTCCCTAGCACTGTGCCATGGAGCCTTGACCACATTCCTGCCCATAAGCTACCCCCTAGTTGTGATTGTGAACTTTCCCACATCCCAGGGCCTGGCACTGACCACCCATCGGGGCTGGCATATAGCATGATGCCCTTCCCCTCCCACTACTGGACAGAGACAGCTCTTGGAAAGGCAGAGGAAATAGATCTAGAGGGAGGCCAGCTGCTGGGGTTCAGGAGGAATGGGAGAGGCAGATGGCTTGTCATGGGGCCAATCTCAAGAGGCCTGGGGCTGCAGGGACGGGAGACTAAGAGGTGAGTAATGAGCCCCAAGCTCCAGGAGGGGGAGAGCTCTCGATGGCCAGGAATGCGAAGGTAGGAGGGGGATAACTGTATCACAAGCCAGATCATAGCCAGTGGGGCTCCTGGCTCCTGGGTCAGCCTGGGGCTGCAGGTGAGTCACAGGGAGAAAGGGAAAGGTGGGGCCAGGTATGAAGAAACCTGCTGAGCCACTCCAGGGCAGCTGCCCTGGCTAGGGGCAGGGGAGTTGTTGGGAGGAGGGAGTACAGGCAAGGGGACTCACTGGACCCTCCACTTGGCCTCAGCTCCTTGCTCTGACCAAACCCCCTTTCTAGAAGGCCCCCTGGCTGGCCCTGGAGGGGGATAGGTGGGTCTGTCCTGAAGCTGGTTCCTTTATCTCAATCACAGCTGCCTCAGGCTGTCCTTGGAGTTTGTCCCAGAAAGTAGGTGCCAGGCCTGGGATCTGGAGAAGCGGGGTCACTGGCTGGGTTTTAGGATGGGTACAGGGAAGGACAAAGTGGGGAGACTGGGTGGGAGAGGAGAGTGGGAAAACTGCTGTGGCAGCCCCCTTTGTCCCCAGGGGTCCCAATCCTGGAGCAAGGGGTCACTCACAGTTCCTGCAGAGGAGGAAGGAGGAACACGGGCCTGGGGCTCTTTCCAGGCCGGGCCACCTGCTCAGGTGTGGTGCCTCCTGGGCTGTTTGCATGAGAAGTTGTAGCACCACCAAGCTACAAGTAACTCTTTCCTCCCAGCAGCCTATGTCCTGGCAGCAGGGGCAGCCTCCAGTTCAGAAGATGCGAAGGCCTGGGCTTTCCTGCCTCCGAGGCCCTGGGGCAGGGATGGTGACCACAGCCATGGGGGAGGAGTCTCAGAGGCCTCTTCGTTGTACTGGCTTTTGTCTGGCTTCCCTGGGCTCCCCAAGTGGCCTCCTTGGGGGGTGGGGGAGTCCTCCTGGCTCCCCTCCCCCTCTTCTCCACCTCTCCCCTCCCTCCCTGCAGCCCATGGCCACCTCAGGGCTGAGCACTTCGGCTTGTACTGACTCTTGCAGAGCGGAACAGAGTGGCCAACCCTGAGGGCAACCCGGCTGAAACTGAACCTGGTGGCCAGGGTGGGGTTTGGGGTCAGGAAGCCTGGAACTGACCTAGACACAGCCACTTCTGGCTGCGTGACCTTCGGCCAGTCACTAAACCTCTCTGAACCTCTCTATTTAGAGCAAATGGGGGTACCTGTGCCTGCCTTCCGAGTTGCTGGGAGCTTAACCCTATGTGCAAGCTTTTGAGTGAGAGCCTACAGGACTGTTGGCTGCTTTGGGACTGTGCCTTGCCACACTGTGTCCCCAGTGTCCAGATGGTGACCAGCACACACCAGGTGCTCAATACATGCTCTTTGAGTGAATGGTGAATGGCAAGAATGTAAAATGCTGTGCATGATAGAGGCTCCTCTCTTTTGGGGGTGCCTGGCCCTGAGCTGATGCCCTGCAGACAGGCACCCCTCACACTCCCCAGTGAGCCTGTGTCACCTCCATCCTCACATGCCTGCCCCCTCTGTTCTGGGCCCCTTCCTCCTTTCTTCTGGAACCCTGTCTCATCAACTGCCTCCTCCCCATCCTCAGCCTCCCCTCTCCCGGCTCCTGCTCATCCACTTCGACTTGGGCAGGTCTCCAGCTCCCAGGACTTGTCTACACTCTTGATCCACATCCTTACCCCACCGCTCTGACCCACCGCCCTCTGCCTCCAGCACCCCCTTGACCACGCTCCCGATCAGCAGCCCTCCTGACCAGCTGGCCTTCTGGTGGCCACATCAGGTAAATGTTTTCTGGCCTTTCTCTAATTTGACCTTCCTATCACCCCCTTTCTCTACACACTTCCCTTTGGCTTCTGGGCCACACTCTCTCGCCTTTTCTCCTGTCCCTGACTCTTGCGTCCTCTCTGCTACTCTTTTCCTCCTTGTCTGTTACCTAAATTCAGGTGGGCCCCATCTCTCCTCCACCATGAGAGCAATGTGGGAAGCAAGAACTCAGCCTGATTTCCTTTTTTTTTTTTTTTTTTTTTTTTTTTT
>NW_007733077.1:75887-78541 GCF_000696425.1 Galeopterus variegatus | reverse complement strand
GGGAGCGCCGCCACGCTCCCAAGCGGTGCACTGTAGCAGTGCGCCACCGGGCCGGCCCTGATTTCCTTTTTTTAAAGACATGTAAAAACCCACCCGCTCAGCCCATCAGAGACCCCTTCCCAGGCCCCCATCGTCATTATCTGCCCGGGAGACCACACATGAGGGTCCTCAGCCGTTCTTGCAACCCCAGCCACAGGGGTCCTTTTTCAGTCCCACTCCCTGCTCTGCTAAGAGCCTTCCAGTGGCTGCAGGATAAAGTCCAAATTCTTGGCGAGGAAACAGGAGGCCCTGCCTTGCCGGCCCCACCCTCTCCCAACCCCACACTCTACCCCCGGGCCCCGTCTGCAGGGGGGCACATCTTTCCACACCTTGCCTCTGCCCATGCCCCACGGCACCTGAGTGTAGCTCCATCGCGGATGGACAGGGCCATGATGAACTGAGGCATCTGTCCCCTCCAGCCAGGTCTTCCCACCCCTGACACTGTGGCTGTGCCTCAGTCATCTCTAGATCTGAAAGCTCACCTGGGGCTTGGCAAGTATTCAATCAACTCACACCTAATGAATGAGTAAATGGACCTATAGAATTAATTGGGGGCGGGGGACCTGCTTCTCCTGCATCCTCTGAGGAGAAAACTGGGGGCTCACCTCTCAGGAAATTCCTCCCTGAAATGCTGCCTGAAACAACTAAGAGCAGGGCTGGGGTTCCTTCCTAGGGGAGAACCAACTCCCCACCCCTGGAATTTGTTGGGGACGGGGTGTCAGGGAGACACCAGCAGCAGACACTTGAATAAAACATGGTCATAGAGAATGTGGTATTACTATACCGATCACATGGGGGTTGGGGTGAAATGAGACCAGAGATGCTAAGTGACGTGTTGAAGTCACACAGTAAACTTAGGCCACAGGAGGGGCCGGCAGCGCCTCTCTGCTCAATACCTAGGTCTCTGGTAGATGTCCCAGTTCCTCCCTGTGTAAGTAGCACCCCCCCCCATACCACTGCACCTGGGAACCTGCTAGGAGCTGGAGGAAGGAGGGGTAAAAGTACCACCCAGCAGTGACCCTGGCTGCCCCAGGAGGTTTCTCTTCTCAGGAGATTCTGGGACCTGGGAGTCTCCTACTTCCTTGATCCTGGGCTCTGGGGTGGTGGCCCTTGGGCACACCTGTAGAACTGTGGCTCATGGGTAAGGGGGCTGCCACTCCTCGCCCCCATGCACACTCTCTGGGCCAGACGCAGAGGTCCAGAGGGCAAGGACACTCCCCTACCTCCAGAAGCGCACCTCCGAAGGGTAAAAACACGCCATCACCAGGACGGAGAGTGTGGAGAGGCCCGGGAGTGCGCCCCCGGAGCCAGCCACCTATCCGAGAGGCCGCCTGGCAGGCTGGCAGGAGCGCGGGACGCAGGGTGCCCCAGTCCCCTTTCCCACCGGCAGGGTGCTGTTCTCCACCCTGGCCACAAGGGGGCGGGCTGCCCGACAGAAGCCTGAGCGAAGGCGGCGCAGATGCGGAGAGGACAGAGCCCGACCCCAGCCAGGGCGGGTGGGCCGACTCCCACGTGCCTGGCGCTCACAACAGCCCTAGTCCTTAGGTAGAGTGCTTACACACCAGGACACAGCCTGGGGGAGTTAGGTGGCTCGTCAGCAGCCGACAGGGGACCCGCCAGAGTAGCCTCCAAACCGGAACTCTGCGCTGTAACCGGACTGGGCGGAGGGAAGCCGCGGGGACTGTGCCTCCTTCGTCTGGGCATCCCGGACTCAGTCCTGGCACATGGCAGGGAGGCCTCGACGTGTATCGTAATTATATCGAGTAAAAAGAAAGAAGTCCGAGGCTCACGCGCTTCAGAGGCCTTCCACGCCACCCCACTTTGGGCTAAAGAACAAACTGAGACCCTGAGAGAGGAAGCGGGTTTCCGGCAATCACACAGCTGGTGACACGTGTCAGAACAGGTCTGTGCATCGTTTCCCCCTCAGGCTGCCCCTCCCTGAGACGTTCCTAAAGTTCAAGATGTCGGGGCTGCCCGGAGGATTCTGAAGATGTAAGAGTGTTTTTAGTATATGTGCTGCCGAAGCGAGCACGTAAGAGTGTTTTTAAAACGTGCTCTATTTTCGATTTCCCAAATTCACACAACTGGATTCTGAAGGGGAAATAACACCCTGTCATAACTGGACTTCTTTCTGAAACAAACCCGAGTTAAAAAAAAAAAAAAAAGGAGGGGGGGGGAAGCAGACGCCAAACTTTCACGTCCACCGTCTCCTCCGACCCCCAGATCCCGGGAGGCAGGTAGGGGGAGCCGGGGCAGGCCCGCAGCCCGCGTTCCATGCCCGAGTGCGCTTCGGGATGCAGCGTGGCTGGGGCTTTAGAAAGGTGCCGCGGAGGTCACGTCACCTCCCAGCAGGGCTTGGGGCAGCACCCTGTCATCAAGCTCATTTGCATTTCTGCAGCAACACATGAATAGTCACACTGAGTGGGACAAATAAAGACCGTCGACGGCCTCACACCGGTGTAAGTCCAGTTTTGCCACCAATTGAATCACGAAAACCTTTGGGCGTCCAGGGAGCTCTGGCACTTGGGAATTGCAGATAAGGGATTGAGAGCCGGTGCCACTCTCTGCCACTGTCCTGTAGTGGTTGAGGAAGGTGAGCTGGTCCAGTCTCGGCG
>NW_007733077.1:73523-74539 GCF_000696425.1 Galeopterus variegatus | reverse complement strand
CACGTGCCACCAGTGCTCCGTGCTGAGGCGCGGCAGCCGGGAGCGCTCCTTGGGCTGAATGGCAACGCGGCGCCCGTCCTTGCCGGTGTACTCGAAGGGGTGCTCCACCAGCACGTACGCGTGACCCTCGTCGTCCGCCGCCACCGCGGTCGCGGCGTTTCCCTGCGGGCAACGACAGGAGCACGGTGGTCAGGGCCGCAGAGCCGGGAAGAGCACCGCAGTAGGGGACAGAAGACCAAAATTGGAGTCCCGAGCCTACACTCACCGTGCAGTCCCGTGGTGGGGAGATTAGGGGTAACACTGGTCCAGGTTTACTACCAGGGAAGCCTTGGCTCAAAGACGTCGGGAGTTTGACGCGATAAGGTCGACACATTTGCCTAAAAGTTGACCGAGTCTCAGTTTGCCCGTCAGGGAAGTGGGAAGAACAGCTTATCTCCCTCCGTTGCCCCGCCCATGCCCCGCCTCGTCCTGTCCACGGGCCTCTAGCGGCAGGGAATCCACGGAGGTGCCGCAGTGCCCCCTCCCTCCAGGCGTCTGCGCCACCGGCCTGCAGGCTCTGGAGGCGGCCCCTGCGCTGGTCTACCCTGGAGTTGTCCCTGCGAGGCTTAGTCAAAGAGCCTTGTCATAGGGACCTCGACTGCCAAGGCTGGGGAACGAGTTCTCCTGTTTCTCTTTCCTTCCGCTGCGGCTTTGCCGCAGACGTGAACCCAGAGCCCGGCCAACCCAGCCTGGCATGCACCGCCCCCAGCTCTCCAGCACCCCGCATCCTGAGAGGCTTGGCCATTGACGCCTGCCCACCTGTCCTGTGATCCCTACACTGCCACGTGAGAGTGGCCCCTAAAGAATGCACTTTGTGGGCCGGCCCGTGGCTCACTCGGGAGAGTGCGGTGCTGATAACACCAAGGCCGCGGGTTCGGATCCCATATAGGGATGGCCGGTTGGCTCACTGGCTGAGACTGGTGCTGACAACACCAAGTCAAGGGTTAAGATCCCCTTACCGGTCATCTTTAAAAAAA
>NW_007733077.1:69039-72256 GCF_000696425.1 Galeopterus variegatus | reverse complement strand
TCCGATCTCCTCACCTATGTTTTCTTCCTGTAACTTCCTGGTCTGGAAAATAAATGCAGGAAGGGAACCCCAATTCGGTGTTAATTTCCCGAGGAAGGGTTGCCTCTCGCTGGAGGGTCCCAGGGAAGTTAACCACTTCGGGGCTTCTCACTGCTCAGAAGAGATGGGCTTTGAGTAATCCTTTGCATCTCCGTCACCCAGGGGAAGTGGGGTGACAAATCCGTGGGGGGCGAAGCAACACAAAGCAACACGGGACCAGCAGCCGGGAGCCTGGCCGCTTGCAGAGGCTGAAGGATCCCAGGAACAGGGTCCGTCGGGGGCCCAGAGCGCCCCTTCTCTACTTTCTCAAACGTTCCTCAAAGGGGAAAGGGATGTAAACTGAGTCACTGAGCACAGTGGGCCCTGGAGGCGGGGTCAGTGCGCTGCCCAGAGCTGGGCCAACAAACTTCAGGGTGGAGGACACTCCCGTCCCGCCACATTCCTTCTGGACCCCGCCGCGCACTCACGCTGTCTGGGCGGGCTTCAGGGAGCCGGTGGGCTGGATGGGCGGAGCCGGCTGATGGCAGGTTGGGCCCCTACCATCTTTCTGGGCAGGGCTTCCAAGAGCAAAGCTGGAGAGACGGCGGGGAGCAGGAGCTGGAAGGGGAGCAAAGAAGGGGAGGGACGCTCAGAAGGGCTGTCCCCAACCCCCAAAGCAGCTGTGTCTCGCAGGGGCGAGGAGGAGCCTGACTGCCTGTGCCGGGACCCTTGAGTGGCATTGGAGACGGGGCTCAGAGCGAGAGAAGGCTTGGGCAGGGGCCGGGGCCAGGCGGGCTGCGTGTGCAGGGGCGCAGGCGGGTCGCGAGCGGAGCTCTAGGAGGGAAGGGCCCCGCCCCTGCGGGATTTGCTGTCCGCGAGCCCCTGCCCCTGGGCGCGCTGCTCTGGGAATGTCGGGCTGGGGCTGCCTGTTTCGTCCGGGCGTTCCCGTTCCGAACGAGGCCACTTGCACCCTGAATCACTAACTACACGTCCTTTCCAGCCGGATTGCCGGCACTACCCGCTCCGGGCCCACCTCCGCCCTCTCCTGGCCCTTTCCCGGCGCAGCCAGGCCGGGTCTGGAAAAACTCGGAGCGGGATTCCCACGGCAGGGGCGCCCACCGGAGCGCAGTCTTCTCGGGCTGGGTAGGGAGGGCACCCGGGCCTCGGCTCCTTACCCCACCCTGGAGGAATAAAGAGAAGGGGAGGGTGGGGGAGCGGGGAGGGTCCCTGGAGCGCAAGAATGCACACGTCGCCAGGAGGTGCCCTCTGTCCACTTCCCGGGCGACACGAGTGAGTGGCGGGGGGCCTGGACTTTGTTCCCTCCTGACCCCGGACGGAGGGCAGCCCTTCGCCTACCTACACTTCTCCAGGGGGACCGGGCGCACGCGGCCCTCCTTCCCGGCCCGCGCGGCTCCCGCCACAGCCGTGCGAAGGGGAGCAGGCGCGCGGAGCTCCCGCATGAGCACCGGCCACCTGCGGCACCCCCCACCCCCGGCTCAGCGTCCCCAGCCCGGCCCTGCCAGCCCTGGCACCTCCGGGCGTCCGCTCGCTGGCCTTGCCTCCACTTGCCCCCGCAGACGCGCGAGGGCTCGGCGTCCGGCGCTCCCGCCTCGACCGCCCGGCTCCAGCGCTGCCCTGTTTCCTGTTCAACAATATAACGAGGGAGGCACCGGCGGAGAGCGCCCGGCCAAACTTCCTCCCAGCCTGGGGCTGGGCTGCGGTTGCGAGAGACAGTCCCTGGTGTCCTGGCTCCCTGTCCCCTATGGACGGGAGCAGATATGCCACCTCCTCTCCCCTGCATCTCCGGGATCCTGGAGCACACCTGGCTGTCTCCAGGGTGGAGGAGGCAGCAGGGCCAGGATGGCGGGGATAAGGGGGGCAGGAGACCCCCTCCACCAGATTCTTCTGGCCAGACTCCCCTCTCAATGTCCTACCCCACCCCCTCTTTGACACTTATGAGGAGGAGGGCCACTGTCCCCAGTCTGTCCACAGGGTAAACTCAGAGCAACCTCCTGGAGGCCAGGATCTTGAGTCCAGCCCCAGGGCCCTCCACCTTGAGGGTCTTATCTTCGAAATCATCTGCCTCTTTGGGGAAAACAGCCTCACGTCCTGTGACTTGCCCTGTACTCACTCCTAACATGGACAGCCCCAGCCTGCTGGGCCCTCTGCTTTCAGGCCCTCAAGGAACAGTGTGTGTCTACCTGGGTGCATGTGCTGAGAGCTGGCTGCTGCAGGCTAGTGTTCTGAGAGGAGGAGGGGGCCCCCTCCCCAGGTGTGGCCCCTCCAGACACCACTTCATGAGGGCTCTGGGTTTGGTTGGAACCTGAATCTAGCCACATTTTCTTGAACTCCCTTACCTCTGCATCTTTGCCCTTGCCAGGCATTGCCCACCAGTGAGTCCACATTGTGCTGGGAATCTCAGTGTGTCTGAGGCCTGGTAGCATCTTGGGATCCTCCAGGACAGGTGCATGGCAGAACTCAGCATTGGAGTTAGAAGGTAATGGCTGGATAAACCCTCTCTATCCCCACCTGCCCCAGAGTTACCCAGCAAGCTGGGCAGGGTGGCAGTGACTGGTAGTGGTCATGATCCTTTCCTGGGGCCAGGCAGGACTGATACCCAACTCTGTCACTTGCTGAGTTTCAGACCTTGGGAGTTGTGCCTTATCTGTGCATCTCCATTTTCTTTTCTATAAACTGGGCATAGTAACCCCTACTTTATAGGATTGTTGGGAAGATTAAATGAGGCACTAGGCACGATGCCTGACACCTGGTAAGTACACACAATATACTAATTATTATTACTACTTTTATTATGATATGAGCTCTTTGGGGTTGGACTCGGATCTCCAAACCTCCCATCCTCCCTTAGGCAGTAGGAGAGAAGGGGGAAGCAAGTCCCCTCAGAAGCTCTTTGCTGAGGATGGAGGGGCCAAGCCCAAAGGCAAGGCAGCACTGGGTCACCCCCCTCAAACACAGTTCCTTTCTCTTGTCTGGGCCTACCACTGTTGGTTCCTCGCCACCGCCTCGTTACCGGGGACCAACAACACAGGGCGGGAGGAGGGATCCCGGACCAGCCGGCGATAACCTCCTGTGGGGCTGAGCGGGATGGTGAGTGTCGCAGGCCCGACCCCCTCTGCGCTTCGGCCCCGGGGGCAAAGAAAGAGACACCGAGCCTGGAGAGCGGTCAAAGCCGGAACTC
>NW_007733077.1:32911-68039 GCF_000696425.1 Galeopterus variegatus | reverse complement strand
AAAAAAAAAAGCTGGTTGAGACCCACTAAATTGGTTTTGTTTACGGTCTGAAAAATGCAGCTTTAGAGTAGTCTATCTACCATCCACGTTCGGTAAACAGTGCAGAGAACTAGAAAGCAAGTTAAACTCGCAGATGTCACAAAACCAACAAGGACTGTAAGTAAACACAATGCGTATCAGTATTAGGATTCAAAGAGATCCTTAAAAACTGACAGTACAATGCTTAAGAAGAGCACAAGCCTCCAGCCCTACATAAGAATTCTGACTGTAATGTTCATTAGTGGGGTGGCTGGGACATTCCTTCCAGCCTTACCAGGCCATCTGTAAAACAGAGGAAATGTCATCCTCAGAGGATTTCATGAAGCTTTGAATGATTTACATGAAATTTACATGAAAGCATGGAGCATAGTCCTGGCGTATAGTGGGTAACCAATAAATGGTTGCTTAAAGTTTAGTAAATCCTGCATTTAGGTTAAAAAACAAATCACATGCATATAGCACAGAAAGACAGAGCTTAATAGTGCTTCTCATGTAAAAAAGCCCCAGTGATTTTGACTCAAAGCTAAATGGGAGCCAGCAGAATCTAGATATAGTTGCCAGAAAAGCTACTGCAATCTTGGACTGCATTTCCAAAAGTTCAATCATAGAACAAGAAAAATAATAGTCCTAGTGTATTCTGCACACTTGGGCCACATATGGAGTGTGAAGATCCATTCTAAGGGATACTTGGAAAGGGGGATTTTCAACTGGAGCTTGCTCAGAGGAAAGCAGCAAGGGCTGTGATCAGGGTGCCAGTATGGGGACATTCACCAGGGCATCCGTTCCATATGTAGGCTCAAAGGATAGTGCCAAGACTTGTGCATGGACATTTCAAGAAGGCAGATTTAAGTTTAGTAGAAGAGAGACAATTCAAAATATGGAATCAGTTGCCTTTGGAGGCAATGTTCTCCATTCTCTGGAATCATTTAACCATAGATAGGATGTGTGTGTCTGTTGGAGTTGGGATGTCAAGGCAGGGTAGAAGTTTGAATCAAACGATCTGTAAGATTTTTATACTTCTCAGACCATGTTGCTGATAAAAATACAAGATGACTTAGTTGCTGGCTGGGCTGGGAAGGAAGGCAGGGGCTCTCCCAGGAGGCTCTCTGAGTTCAGGTCGTTTGGCTAAAACTGGTGAACAACTCTCCCTCACATATCTGCTGGAGACCTCCCTGTGGCAGAGCTAGCCAGAGCTTTTGACTAGAACTCACATAAGTCTGTGCTCTCCTCTGCCACCCGTACACACATGCAGCATCTCTCCATCCCAGAACAAAGAGCCTCGAAACAATGCTTGCCCATAAGGCACACAGAACACGCTGATAGTCTCTGTCCTATTTCCTTTTATATAAATCCTGCTTGAATTCACTAAATGATTTCTTGTGTTTCTTTAAAATACTGTACAGTTTAAAATGTCAGCCCTTGGGCTGGCCGGTTAGCTCAGTTGGTTAGAGTGCAGTGTTATAACACCAAGGTCAAGGGGTTGGATCCCTGTACCAGCTAACCGGCAATAAATAAATAAATAAAAACTCAGCCCTCAGACCATTTAGGGCTGAATCCTGGCCAGCAGACATGTACTGAAGCTGAATGAATGCTTCCTCCATTCAGCTTTCCACTCCCACATGGGTTGAAGGAAGTTTGGATGAATTTTTCCATTTGGAGGTTTCGGATAATGAGCAATAACTGGGGACAAGAGCAATCACTACAGTAGCAGAGGCAGTGGCAGGTACCAACCATCAGGCCCACTTGGCACTGGGCCTTGTGCCTATATTCTAGGGCAGTAACTCATCCAATCCCTCTTCAACCCATTCACAGATGACAAGACTGAGGCCCAGGAAGGCCCCCACTCCGATAGCCAGCAGCCATCTCTTCTCTGGGAAGACAGATGACTCAGTAGAGGCAGGGGAGTCCTGTGTGGGCTGGTCTTGCCCCCGAGCTGAACCCGAGCTGGCTGTGACTGCCCAGGGCACAGCTGATCTGGACAACCTTGGCACCCCTTGGCACTGGCACAGTGGATGTTCAATATGTTCCTGTGCAATAGAGCTAGATCTGCCATCCTCGAACACTCAGGCCATGCTGAGGGTGTTGGGGAGGGTGGGGCTGGAGGCAGCTGGCTGGGTGGCCTGTGTACCTGACTGTGGTGTCAAATGCAAAGGGGAAGATGATGTCATGGTGGTGGCAGATCTGGCAAATGAAGCCAAGCTGGGTGCATATGTCACAGTGGTAGATGCGCTGGGAAGCAAATCTGATCAGGGCCTTGAGGAATCCTTCATATGTCCTCTCTGCAGTCTGTGGAGGGCAAGTGCAGGCTACCAGGCCTCTCAGGCAGCTGTGCGGAGCATGGCTCACTGCGGTTCCCAACAGCTGCCTGGAGACCTTCTACCCCCATTTCCCACGAGGGCAAGGAAACCTCCCTGAATCTGGCCAAGCAATGCAGGCATCCAGCCCCTGTGCACTGAGGTCCCTGGGGGGTTACAGGATTTACAGATGAGGCTCAAAGACACTGCACCCTCCCCTGAGGAAAGCAGTGTCCCAAACTCTCCCTCCTCTGATCCTAAGATTTGCTGGAATGCCTGTTCATTCTGGGGGGTCTGGGGGACTCAGTCACAGCCCAGGAAGCTTGGGGCAGCAGGAATACCCATTCTGAGGTGGAGAAAAGCTGAAGATTGCAGGGCCGGCCCGTGGCCCACTTGGGAGAGCATGGTGCTGACAACACCAAGTCAAGGGTTAAGATCCCCTGAGAAAAGCTGAAGATTGCAGGGCCGGCCCGTGGCCCACTTGGGAGAGCATGGTGCTGACAACACCAAGTCAAGGGTTAAGATCCCCTGAGAAAAGCTGAAGATTGCAGGGCCGGCCCGTGGCCCACTTGGGAGAGCATGGTGCTGACAACACCAAGTCAAGGGTTAAGATCCCCTGAGAAAAGCTGAAGATTGCAGGGCCGGCCCGTGGCCCACTTGGGAGAGCATGGTGCTGACAACACCAAGTCAAGGGTTAAGATCCCCTGAGAAAAGCTGAAGATTGCAGGGCCGGCCCGTGGCCCACTTGGGAGAGCATGGTGCTGACAACACCAAGTCAAGGGTTAAGATCCCCTTACCGGTCATCTTTAAAAAAAAAAAAATGCATTTTTTTTTTTTTTTTTGTCTTTTGTCTTTTTCCGTGTCCGGCAACGGATCGCAACCCTCAGTGTTGCCCCCGTACCGGACCGGGGACCGGCAACGGGATCGCAACCCTCGGTGCTGCTCCCGCGCCTCGCTCAGCCAGTGAGCGGGAACCGGTCTGTATGTGGGATCCGAACCCTCGGGCGGGAGCGCCGCTGCGCTTCCCAAGCGGCGCACTATCCAGTGCGCCACCGGGCCGGCCCAATAAATGCATTTTTGACCTAACAATATTTTTTACTTACAATGGGTTTATTGGGACATAATCTATCACAAATTGAGGAGCATCTGTAATTCAAAACAGCTACTTAATTCTTCTAAGTTGTGGCACCCTGTCCCCCCACCCACACATGTACACTTTTTTTTCACCTCTGCTGTCTTCTTGATGAGGCCTCTGGGGTAAAAGCACACTTACCCCTAGCTTTTGTCCCAGAAGAGGTTTGGCAGTGGCCCAGCATGATACTCAACTCTGCACCACCCCCAGCCCCCTGCACCCTAATATAACTGAGTCACTAAACCCGGGTGGAGTCCTTGGCTTGACAGTGAATCAATCCGAATTTGAAAAAATGACTTGGAGGGCTGGCCTGTGGCTCACTTGGGAGAGGGTGATGCTGACAACACCAAGTCAAGGGTTAAGATCCTTTTACCAGTCATCTTTAACAAAAAAAAAAAAAGACTTGGGAGCAGAATGTATGGACTATATAAACAAGTCACATGTAGATGTAGTTGTATGCAAATATTCTTTAACTCAGCATACATTTGCTGCCCATCCTCCATGGACTGGCTTCAGTCCTCCCATTGCAGCTCACAGTCTAGCAGGGGAATCAGAAGTGAAAATAAAAGTGTGTAAAATAGTGTGTGAAAGAGAAGCCCCTTGCCTATGCCAAGAACAGTCCAGGGGAGCACAGAAGAGGAAAAAGCTATGGCTGGATAGAAGTGCATTGTGTGGACTCTGAGCGGGGTCTTGAAGGATACATAGGAATTTACCAGGAGAAAGAAAGGGTAAGGTAGGAAAGCAACGTGTAGAAAGAAATACACATTTAGGAACTGTGAAATCTTTCCCTGGGGAAAAGGGTAGGATTTGCAGGAAAGGAATAGGACTAAAGGGAGGGAGATAAAGCATGAAAGATACACAAGTTCTTGTATGCCTAGAAAGGAGTTTAGGCTTTATCCAGACGGGATAAGGATCCAGTGAAGGATCTTAACTAGAGGAGTGATAGTCTGAAGTCCTGTTTTTTAAAGGCTAACACAGAGGGGTAGACTGGAAGAGATCATTAACATTTATTCAGCAATTACTGCGTACTAGGCATTCTCCTCTGTATTTTATACTATTTTATCACACCAGACCTTTCTGGCAGTTTTCCAAACTGCCAGTCATGATCAACCAGAAAGAAACAGAGAAACGATAGAATAGAAAATATAAGTGCGTCACAAGTATTAAGGGTAAATACTGTTTTTGGAAACTTTGTTATACACTGTCATGCATGTATAAGTGTACTGGGTCAGGATGCAAAATTTCTCACTGTGGGTTATGTTTTGTTTTGTTTTAAGGAAAGCCGCTGCTCTAAGGTGTAGGTGTGATCAGCCTCGTTTTACAAATGAAGACACCAGACTCGGGCAGTTTCGGTACCCTGCCTAAGATGACACGGTAATTATGATGTGTAGGTTTCGAACCCAAGCTAGGCTGAAGCCAGAGGGCACTACCTCTCACTAATGCCAGGCAGCCTTCCCAAGCTATGCGTTCACAGAAAAGAGACTTGAGAGAGAAAGATAAACCTACCGGGGTTGTGCCTACATAGTGCTTTACCTCATTCAAAGTGAGTGGGGCAAGGGCCGGCCCGTGGCTCACTCGGGAGAGTGCGGTGCTGATAGCACCAAGGCCGCGGGTTCGGATCCTACATAGGGATGGCCGATTCGCTCACTGGCTGAGCGTGGTGCTCGCCCCTTTCCGGTCATCTTTGAAAAAACAAACAAACAAACAAAAAACAAAGTGAGTGGGGCAGAGACCAAGCAGCCGTACTCCAGCTCAGGTGTGCAATTCTGTCTACTCGAGGCGCTTGTTAAAATGCCGATTTAGGCACGCCCAGAAGTACCGTGTCGAATCGGATTAGGAGAGGCAGCCGCGGGAATCTGCTCTTTGAAAGAACTTCAGATGATTCCGATGCACACGTTTGGGAACCATGGATTAGGGAGGGTCGCTGCAATAACCACGTGAGGATTAACAGGGACTTGAACCGATACAGTGAAAATCTGCTCTCAGAAATGTCACCTAGTGACCCGAACTCCTGCTATGGGGTCAGGATCCAGTGCCTCACTGTACAAAGTAGCCTCTCCCAAGGCGCAGACGGGCGAGGTGCTAAAAGGTTGCTGCTTTTCCATTCAGGCATGTGGTGAAGGTAGCCGGTTATTGCCGAAGAGCTGAAAGCTGAACCCGCCACACCTGGGAGAGACTGGACTTCAGGCTCAATGTATATGCTATTTATAGGGCACTTCTCGGCCTCACCCTAAGGACTTCTGATTGGCTTTAGGGCAGATCTATCACTCACCTACTGGGTTAGAGGTGGGTGGAAGGTCAACCACCACCAATAAAAACACACTCCTCAGCTAAACCCCTCCCCATCCAGCTTCCTGTTGCTGTCCATCAACCACTAGGTGGGCGGGACTTTGCCTCCCGCCAGTTGGCTGGCGAGCATGTCGATCATTCTTCAATAGACTTCCGGTTGGTACCCTCTACCGTCCATCAGTGACATTTCACAGAGTTATTGGCCAAACCAACGTCGCTCTAGATACCTCTCGTTGATTGGTTAATATTGCTGTCGGTCCTCAAAGTACCGGCTGCTTATTGGTGGCCGCTGCCGTCGCTCGGGCGGTGGCGGGCTCCGGGATTGGCGGGTGCTAGGCGGGCGGTGTCAGGCTCTCGGTGGCGGCGGAGGCGGCGGAGGCCAGGGAGGAAGATGTCGTAATGAGCGGTGGGTCCTGTCCGCTGCCGGCGGGGTCTTACCGGCCCCCAAGGGTCGGAAAGACGGGCAGAGGCCGCGGGGAGGGGGAACTGGGATGGGGGTTCCCCCCTGGGGCCAGGTCTGGCGCCGGGGCCCGGCTTCAGGAGGGGCGGGGGAGGAAGGATTCCCGCCCGAAGGAGGAGCGGGGCTGGCCAGCCGGGCGGAGGCACCCGGAAGGGGGCGTTCGACTCCCCGCCCCCTCGGAGCCCGCTGGGCCGGAGGGCGGCGCTTCCGGGGGCTGGCGAGAGGAGCGGGCACCCGGGGCCGGCCTGGTACCCCCCCGGCGGGTCGCTTACCCGCCTCAGTGCTCCCCGCCCGGTAGACAACGCCTGGGTCTAACCTCGAGGAGGCGGCCGACACCCGTCTTTCACTCTAACTCGGGGCGCCCACCTGCAATTCGGGCCTCCCAGAGCAGAGGGGCGAGGGACTGCTTGAAATTCGGACGGTGCCAACCATATGGGCTCTGCTGAGTATAGACGCTAACCCGGTTACCTATGTGTCTCATTCAGGATATGGTGTCAGGACACGTGGGCAGATGACCTCTCGCCTAAGACTGCGGAGAGGGCAAAAACCTAATGTTTGCCCTTGGGTCCTTGAGCCTCCGGCTAGGTATCTGCAAGCTTTTAACAGAATTGTGAGAAGTATGAGAACTTGTTGACAAAGCTCCCAGCCTGTTAACTGATATCACTTAGGGGAGACTACGGAAATCCCAAAGCCCAGGTGCAAATGATCTTAAGGAATAACTGAAGAAATAAAACAAAATAGATACTTGCTTTCTTCTCTTACCCCACCTCCATCCCCATTGCTGACTTAGGGATCTCAGCCTCCTATCCGTGCTTCTCGGCTTGTGTTTCCTTCCCATCGGCTTTCTAATTTTAGTTCAAAAGGAACTGTGTCTTGTCCGCTGGGCAATTGAGAAACCCTCACTGCATTCCTTGGTTTTGATTCCAGTATCCTGTCATGTTTGTTTCTTAATTGACTTGATCCAAAGGGACTCAGTTTGGCTTTTCTCAATGCACATTCTCCGGAGGTTCTTTCTCCTCTTGAGGTTACTTCTTGCTCACATGTTGTTTCTTGGAAAAAGGGATGGGCCGGTAGATTTGCTTTAAACCATGAATTGGCCCAAGGTCCCCCTTACTTAGATTTCATTGTAGACAGAAGGGCACTGACTGTTTAAAGGTGCACTGGCATAAAACTGTAAAAAACTTTCAAACTGTACCCCAGAAGGCATTAAGTATCACTGTGGATGGCTAATCTTGAGTTGGTGTTTTGGATGATAAGATTTTTAGGGCTGGAAAGTTTAGAGTGTTGGCCATCTCACAGAGAGGCTGTGAAGGGAATGATGGAGTCCAGACCACAGCAGTAATTTCTATTACTAACACAAAGAAACCTGTTGTCTGCAATAATGAATATAACTGCAGTGTCTTGTTTTGTTTTAAATTCTTGTGTGCAATGAAGGGAGCAAAACTGTCAGACAGCCTTATCAATTGAGCTGATGATGTCAGTGGCTTCTAACAGGCATTACTACCTGTGGAAAGGGATTCTCATTGGCTGGGGCAATTGGTAAGTTTTCTAATTCTAGTTCTTCCACTTGGTTGTACAGAGGCTTAATCTCTTTGGTTAAAAACAACAACAACAACAAATGTAAGCTGGTCTGACATAATTTTGAACCCCTTGAGCTAGGCTGCTAAAGACACAGACTCTTTGTCGGGAGACATAAGTAGAGTTTGTCCATAATTAGATCCTCACCTGACTTCCCAGCAGGGACAGCTGGCTCTAGGAGGAAGAGTTTGGCATCACTGTGGACAGCACATAGACTGTAGCCACGTTTTCCTTTCAGATTCTATTAAAGTTTGGGCCTCTGGAGGCCTGTCAAAAAGAATAGAAGAGAATATGCTCTAAGAAGATTTTGGCAAATGTCTGGGTAAAGGAGCCTCATGACATTTCAGCAAGTAGGGTAGTTTGTTTTGATATCTTGACCTTGAACTTCTTATTTCTTTTGGTGGTTAATAGCAGCCTTTTGGAGAAGTTGTAGAGTCCCTTGTAGCAAGCAATGAACAGTCCTTTGCCATACATATGTGGCAATTCCCAAGCTTACTTTAAGCAAGTATTGCCCAACCAAGGCCCTTATGAAGACATTTTAAGCTTGTTACAGCCAGCCAGTAGACCTTAATATTGGCTTGGGTTCAGCATTCTTCTAGACTTTGCCCACTTCCATCTCTGTGATAGAAATGTAGCATGTTCTTTTTCTAAGACTTATTTTTACCCCCTCTGTTTTCTGTGTACACACAAACTGGAAGCGCTGCTTCAAAATATTGAAAAATGTAGGACTTACTTTGGAACAGGTAGGCAGTGGCTAGAGAAAGAAAGATGCGGAGAAACTACATATGTAGAGTATTACAAATGTTAGGGATGTAGTGGTGTGAACACTTATGAGTTTGCAGGATTGAATGGTCCAATCTTAAACCTTGTAGTCTGCAAACTTGGAGTAAAATCTATTTGGAGAAGCTCATATACTTTGTTTATGAGTTTATTGGGTGATATGTCTGGAGTCTCCCTTAGGGCAGTTTAACTGGATTTGTGAGCTTCTTCCCAGCATGTTCTAAACCAGGAACACTTTGCCTGCAGGACCAAACCAGTACATTTGTAGGCTGAGAAGCAGACATCGTTATAGAATACATTTGTTGGTGTTTTTGCTTGTTCGTTTTTGCTTTGCTTTTTTTTGATTACACATGCAACTCCTTGTGTGACTTCTAGACCCTGTTGTAGGTGGAAAGAAAGCTCTTTCTCTTTATTTCTTCCTTCATTGAGCGAGCGCTTAGATCTTTATGTTTCTGAAGTGTAGCTGAAAGTCTCTCTCTCTTAAGTTGCTCTTCCTTATCAGATCTTTTTTGGCCAGCAGCATTCTCTTAGGAGACCTCAGAGTGGAGGATGTCTCACTTTTCTGTCAGTAATCTATTGGAGCAGGGTGGCAAGATGAGTGAAGAGGGTAAAAACACGGGACACTGCTAACTCAAAGGCACTGTCAGGCTAAGTAGGAAAGGGATTAGAGATCGCCCTTGAGGAGGTGCTCCCAGGTGGCACTGGTGGATTTGTTCCAGTTGACAGATTTTGAAATGGAAAGCTGATTTTCCTACTGCCTCATGGAACACTGAAAAAAGAGCCCAGGAGCAAGCTCAAAGTCAGCATTAGCAGCTTGGGGAAGCCCTGGCTTCCACTACATGTCTAGCTAGTGCTCTTTCAGGATGTTCTGACGCTGCCACTGGCATAGGAGATTATTGTGTTTCTCATCAGATTGGGCTTCAGGCTGGTGTGCCCTTGGCAGATGAGCTCTACTCAGGAGCAAGGGGGTCTGAAAGGGCTGAGAGCCTTCTCAGTGTACCCCAGTGAGCACCTCCGAGCAGTGCTGTCAAGGCTGTTTGTGTCCCAGGCAAACATGCTTGCAGACCCAACTTTTGGAATCCTTCATTGGGCATCTTGTTCTCTTAGCTGCATTTTGTTCCAACATCAGAACTGCTTGCTGTACCTAGCCAGAAACCCTACCACACTGCAATGCAAGGGTTTAGCTTGGGTGACTGTTTTTGATGCTAAGAGCTCAGAGATGCCAGTTTATCCCTACATGGTGATTTAGGCTGTTAGGTGGCCTTACATCTCAGCCACAGGGTGAAAGTGGCTCAGGTGGAGCAAGCAGATACTGGCCTGCACGTTTCCAAATGTCACATTTCTAGAGCCCCCTCTTTGGGGTTGTGACTTCAGTGAGATTTGGTGGAGTCACAGAGTTGCCTCTGAGAGAGCATGAATAGGGAATAAGAGCAGGCAGGGCCATGTGATTGGAAGTGGAATATTTCTGCCCTCCGTGGATGTCTATTTGTAAGTCTCCTCAGATCACCTGGAAAAAAAACAGACCAAGACATTAATGAGCCTTCAAAAAAGTAAATGGTTAGCCAGGCCTCTCTCCTTAGGGGAAATGAAGTCACCACTCATTTCAGAAGCTGATCATAGCCAGGGCTGAATGTGGGGAGTGACTCACAAATAAATGTGCCAGAGCAGAGAAAGCAGTGTTTGTACATAATGAGATTCTCTAGGGGAAAAAGTATATCTTGCTTTCTTTTTTCACCCTGTTCTCTAAGATAGAATTCTGAGATATGTATTCTTTAACAAAAAAACGTTGCACAATTTCCAGGGACCATGGACTGGGTGAAGATTTCTCAAAATCCTCTGCTGCCCCCCGCCCCCCGCCCCCCCCCACTTCTCCAGAGTCCCTTCCTATATGATAGGGGGAAGAGGAATTGAGGGTGGAGACAGAAAAGAAGTATTCAAGGCCGGTGGCTCACTGGCTGAGCGTGGTGCTGACAACACCAAGTCAAGGGTTAAGATCCCCTTACTGGTCATCTTTAAAAAAAAAAAAATCTTCAATAGGTATGATAATGAAGTTCCCTCTGTTTACACTACACAAAAGAGATAGCCTGAAGTAACCTGATGTTATTTTTCTGTTGTTCTGCCTTCCCACCTTACAAGGAAAATAGCTTTGAAATGACCAATCTGCTTTTTGTTCTTTGTTTCTGCTTTCTTTAGCCTTTTTCTCTGTATAAAACCAACTTCTTCTGCTTGGCTCATTGGAACACTTATTCTGTTTTATGGAATAACTTGTTGCCTGATTCTAGAATCATAAGCCAATCGAGATCTTTTAAAAAAAAAGAAAAGAGGTATTCTTATTCAGATGCCCTCATTATCTTAACTAACTTCCCCCAATACATGTCCAATGAAAGAAGCATTGAAATGTATTGCCTGATATGTGGTCGTGAGGTGTGTGCTTTGAAGTATTTGTCCAGGAGCAGGATTGGACTACACTGGTGCATGCACAGCTCTCAGCAAGTGCCGGGTGACTGGTGGGGTTGGGAGTCTCATCTGTGACTGGGTCAGCTGAGCTGACCTGTGGAGTGGATCCTCTACTCCTAGTGCCAGGATAGGCAAACCTGCAAGTTTTCTCGTTTGGTTCTTAAACTCCATTTAGGCTCTCCTTTTCCACAGCCTATGGGACTCATTCATTCATTCATTTATTCAACAAATATATATTAAGCACTTACTGTGTGCTGGGTAGTAAGTAAGGCAGGGAAAAGTCCTTGCCTTTACATCTTAGCAAGAGGCGATAAGTAACTAATAGATATTTGTTAGACAGGGGGAAGTGATAAGGAAAAAAAATAGGAGAGTGAGTATAGGAAAAATGGGGGGACAATTTACATAAGGTAGTTAGGGAAGGTATCAATGAGAAGGTGACATCTGAATAAAACCCTGAAGGAGGTATGGGGAGATTGAGCCATTCTCAGTCTGGGGTATGGGGAGGAGGCTGAGAACTCCAGCAGAGAGAACAGCAGTGCAAAGGCCCTGAGAAGGGGCTGTACCTGGTGTGTTCAGAACAGCAGGGAGGCCAGCATGGCAAGGGCAGTAAGTGAGAGTGACAGGAGGGCAGGTCACATAGGGGACTTATATGTCATGGTGGGGACTTTGGCTCTTATTTTGAGTGGGAGATGGGGAACTACGGGGCCTCTGAGCAGAGGAGTAACAAGATTTCATTTAAGTTTGATGGGTCTCACTATGGCCGTGTGTTGAGAATAGGTTGACAGAAGCCCAACTAGTAGGCTTTTTCAGTTATCCAGGTGAAAAATGATGGGGACCTGGACCTAGGTGATGACAGGTGGTGGTGAAAGCAGTCAGATTGAGAATATGTATATATTTTTTGTTTGTTTGTTTGTTTGTTTGCTTGTTTGTTGTTTTGGATTTGGAATATGTTTTAAAGGTAGAGCCGAAAGTGTTTGCTGACTGTCAAATGTGGGGTGTGGGAAAAAGAGAAGTCAAGGATAACTCCAAGGTTTTAGGGCTGAGATACCATTCCGTGCAGTGGGGAATTCTGAAGGAGGCACAGAATTAGGGAGCTATCAGGAGCACCATTTGGGGCTGGTTAGGTTTGAGATGGCTTGAGGTTAATACATCCAAGTGGAGATGTCAGTAGGCAGTCTGATATACAAGTCTGGAGATAGAAATTTGGGAGTCGTCATTATATAGAATCCATATTGATTTTTAAAGCCAGAAGACCAGATGAAATCACCCAGGAAACAGGTGTAGGCAGAAGAAAGATAGGTCCTGGGACTGAGTCCAGCAGCAGCCCAACCATTTAGAATTTGAGAGGAGAGGAAGAACCAGCAAAGGAGATTTAGAAGTAGCCAGAGGTAGGAGGCCAACTTGGCAAGTGTGTCCTAGAAGCCAAGTGGAGAAAGTTTCAAGGAGGAAGAGCGATCAACTGTGAGATCAACACAGAAGATGAGATCTAAGAATTAGCCATTAGATTTAGCAACATGGAGGTCTCAGGTGGTGTGAGCGGTTTGGGTGGTATGGATGGAGAGGGTGCAGTGTGGTTGGAGCCGGTTCAAGAAAGACTGGCAGGAGAGAAATTAGGGACAGCAAATATAGGTAACAATTTGTAAGGAATTTTGTGTGAAGAGGAGGAGAGACAATGGATCTGAGCTGATGAAAGAAAATTTAACTTCTTGATGAAACTGGACACACATAAGG
The DNA here is from genome assembly GCF_000696425.1 of Galeopterus variegatus. Taxonomy (NCBI): domain Eukaryota; kingdom Metazoa; phylum Chordata; class Mammalia; order Dermoptera; family Cynocephalidae; genus Galeopterus; species Galeopterus variegatus. The sequence continues at coordinate 55,279 of NW_007733077.1, read as the reverse complement.
GTCATGGGCAGAGGCTGGTCGTGGTTAGAGCTGTGGGTAGGAAGATAGGAGGCTCAGTAAAATGTCTGGATGGAGATAAGATCTCTATTCCGTACTCACCTTCCTCTTTCAGCCTGTGGCATTGGGGAGCCACTGCCCAGAGTTGTTTTCATTTAGTGAAAATCAATGAAATTTGTTTTGCTGGAGATTTGCCTCCCTTTGAAATGTTCAGCGCAATTTGTAGTCTTTCACAGCAAGGGCTGCTGTTCCCTCTGTCCAAGCTGATTCTTGTACCCCACTTATCAGCTTCCTTTGAGGTCCAACTTGTTCTCTGAAGCCAGCCATGGCTTACTTTTTCCTGATCAGCTCTGAATTCTTCCAGGCCAGGCAACTGGGAAAGCCTGGGCTTAGAAACTGCTTTGTTGGCTTCAGGCCCAGCTGAGCTGACCAAAATAGCCAACAGAAGGTCTGTTTGTGCAGAGTGAAATTCCTCCAGGGAAAATACCATAGTAGAGGGCCAAGAAAGTCATAGCCAGGATGGTAGGAACCCACTGGGCAAAAAAGGCGAGTACCCCCAAGGCCTGGATGTGGAGTTTGAGCCAGGTTCCCTCCCAGAGGGAGAAAAGCTTCCTAAAGCCCAACGTTGTGGTATTTCTGTGGGCCCCTTTTCTCTCTCATTCCCTGTGTCTGCAGCGTGGTGTTCTCTATGGAATGACCAAAGCCTGATGACCAGGCTCAGTGGTCCTTCTTCCTGTTACTGTGCTCTTCCTGAGTCAACCATAGAAAGACCCATAGGAGGATAGAGACACACTCCCCCTGCTGTGTGGTAGCACAGTGCTCTGAAGCGTACCATGGGGAGTAGACAGTGGCACATACTAGGGCCACCTGCCCCAGACTCGGGGGTTGAGGGGAAGTCAAGAAAGGCTTTCCCTGAGTGAGTTATAAATGAGCTCTGAATGAAGACAGGATTTGGCCAGACAAATGGGAGAAAGTGTGCTTTAGGCTCCATGTGAGAGTGTGACATGTTTTAATTCCAGAAATAAAAAAAAACTACGGTGTGTTGGGAGAGTTGGAAGGACAAGAAATAAAGGAGGAGAGGTAGAAGGAGGGAGGGCAGCTTGTTGTGGCTTTTTAAAGCTTATCAACGAGCATTTGAAAACAATACATTGGAGGGTTTAATCAGTGGGGTGGCTGGATGGGATTTGCATTTTATTTTTAAAAGATTCTTCTGACCGAATTGTGGAGGCAAGATAAGAGGGGGCCAGGCCAGAGTCTGGGAAGCCGTTTAGGAGGCTTTGGGAAGTATGTCAGGCTGAGCAGAAGGGAGTTAACGCTTGGATAACAGTGAGGATGGAGAGCAGGCGGTAGACTGGAGAGTGATTTCTGTTTTGGAGGCACAATCATTAGGACTTGATGACTGGTGATGAGGAATGATGCTGAGGTTTCCCTGTGATTGGGAGTACCAGAAGAGGCTGGTTTAACCAAGGATATTCATTTAACACACAAGCACTGAAGGTGGCTGTGTAATGTGTCCTGGGCTTGGGATCATCAGTTCAGCAGTGAAAACAGGCATGGCCCACCCTGGGGAGCCTTCCCATACATTAGGCCCAGAATTATTTAAGGGGCGGTGAGTGTTCCCAAAGCAGTTCACCTCATCTCAGGGGTTCCAGAATGGCTTCTCTGAGGAAATGACATGACTGTTACATAATAGCTCTCAGTACGTGTTGCTGGAAAAAAGCCAGCCTGAGCCCTGAAGGGCGAAGGCATTAACTAGTGGAGAGAGAAGAGCTCTAAGCAAGGGAAGGGCAGCAGCAGAGATGAAGCCTCTTCAGGCATCTGGAAGAAGCCTGTGGTGGGTGAGGACGAGAAAGCTGGGGAGAAAATGGGCAAAGGTGACAGCTTGGGACTGGAAGTGTCTGTGGCCAGCCCAAGTAGAAAGCCCACAGAGGGCTGGGTATACGGGTCCAACACTCAGGAGAGACGTGGGCTGGACAGACATGGGAGTTGTCAGCCTATGGAAGTTACATGAAGCCATGTGAATGGGCTCTGTCCCCCAGGGAAGGAGTGTTGGGTGAGGGGAAAAGACAGATGTTGAGGAACATCAGTATTAAGGAGAGGCAAAGGAAGAGGAGCCCACAAGGGGAAGAGGTGGCAGGAGAGGTGGGACAGAATCCGTGGGAATTTCAAGGAAGAGGGAACAGTCAGAGGCTCTGTTAGATTTAGAGGTGAGGAAGGCGTTAGTGACCTGGGCAAGAGCAGTGTCAGCCAAGTGCTGGGGTGCAAGTCCTGATGCCACCACTCACTCAGGAATGAGCGAGTAGGGGGTGGGGCCAGCAGTGATCTGGCCAGCTTTTCCACCAAGTTTAGCCAAGGAGGGAACAGGAGGTAGAGACAGTTGATTACTACATCTGCCTGGAGGCTCAGGGGATGATTTTCAGCTTCCTGGAATTAAATTGGCTTTCAATGTTGGGGAAAAGAAAGTTGGGTGTGGTTTCGTCAGGCACCTGAAAATGCCCCCCCTCCCCCCAGTGCGTCCTTCAAGCCTTGTTTGATGGGAATTTTCCTTGGAGCATAAGAAATTGCTTGTATAGTGATTTACTGTACTATTGCTTGTATAGGAAATCACTGTAAAACTTCACCAGCCTAGGCACTGTTGGGAAAGTTCTGGCCAACCTGAATTAATGAAAAGTCTGAATGATGTAACTGAAAGAAATGCAGCTTTTTCTTTCAAGAACATGCAGTAATCCTACTTACCAATGTTGCTAAATGTAGGTTTCAGTGACTGGATGTAAATTGCTGTTAAAAGCAAATGGTACTATTAAAATGGTGGAAGCGGTATAAAACAATCATAATTATGCCTAAGAGTCCCTTTGCAGTTTTCATACACTAGTTAGCCTCACTTTGAATAGTATGAAGGAAAAGTTAAGCACACTTTATGTCCAAATTACACATTTTAAATATAAGTTTCCAAATTAATGAGGTTCTAAAGCACCTTTGATCATAGTCTTGCAGTTATGTATCTCTGCTACCTCTTCTTAACCACTTTTCATTTCCAAACACCAACTGGAAATGCTTCTCTTTCCCCTTTCATGGTTGATCCCAGGATATAATTCTGCAATGGCAGGGAGATTGTTCTTGTTTTGGTTGCCCAGGTGTGCAGCCCAGGGTCAAAAAGCTCTGAGTGACACTAGGAGAGATACTTACAAACATTGGTTTGAAATCTACAGGAGTATTTCAAGAGCCAGCTGGGGAGGAAAATGAAACCAAACAAATGGTGCAATATCCAGTGCCAGCAGTCAGCAGCTTGCTTCAGTAGATTCTGCTTTAACTGAAGAATCACTCAGAGCCCAGCACGGTCTCCAAACAGTCTGAGTCCAGGGTAATAATGACTGCAGAGGGAGAGAGGGAGATGACTAAGAAGTTGTAGGCCACTTTTCATTTTGTTTCATTTCATTTGCACTGTCCTGTTCCCAGTGTCCCTCTGTTTCATAATAGAGGATGTGTGAGGGAGAGTTGTTCACCAGTTTTAGCCAAACGACCTGAACACAGAGAGCCTTCTAGGAGAGCCCCTGCCTTCCTTCCCAGCCCAGCCAGCAACTAAGTCATCTTGTATTTTTATCAGCAACATGGTCTGAGAAGTATAAAAATCTTACAGATCGTTTGATTCAAACTTCTACCCTGCCTTGACATCCCAATTCGAGGCTCTTTGTTCTGGGATGGAGAGGTGCTGCATGTGTGTACGGGTGGCAGAGTAGAGCACAGACTTATGTGGATTCTAGTCAAAAGCTCTGGCTAGCTCTGCCACAGGGAGGTCTCCAGCAGATATGTGAGGGAGAGTTGTTCACCAGTTTTAGCCAAACGACCTGAACACAGAGAGCCTTCTAGGAGAGCCCCTGCCTTCCTTCCCAGCCCAGCCAGCAACTAAGTCATCTTGTATTTTTATCAGCAACATGGCCTGAGAAGTATAAAAATCTTATAGATCGTTTGATCCAAACTTCCACCCTGCCTCGATGTCCCATCTCCAACAGACACATCCTATCTATGGTTAAATGATTCCAGAGAATGGAGAACATTGCCTCCAAAGGCAACTGATTCCATATTTTGAAAGGTCTCTCTTCTACTAAACTGAAATCTGCCTTCTTTTTTTTTTTTTTTTTTTTTTTTCCAAAAGATGACCGGTAAGGGGATCTTAACCCTTGACTTGCTGTTGTCAGCATCACGCTCACCCAGTGAGCAACCGGCCATCCCTATATGGGATCCGAACCCGTGGCCTCGGTGTTATCAGCACCACACTCTCCCGAGTGAGCCACGGGCCGGCCGGAAATCTGCCTTCTTGAAATGTCCATGCACAAGTCTTGGCACTATCCTTTGAGCCTACATATGGAACGGATGCCCTGGTGAATGTCCCCATACTGGCACCCTGATCACAGCCCTTGCTGCTTTCCTCTGAGCAAGCTCCAGTTGAAAATCCCCCTTTCCAAGTATCCCTTAGAATGGATCTTCACACTCCATATGTGGCCCAAGTGTGCAGAATACACTAGGACTATTATTTTTCTTGTTCTATGATTGAACTTTTGGAAATGCAGTCCAAGATTGCAGTAGCTTTTCTGGCAACTATATCTAGATTCTGCTGGCTCCCATTTAGCTTTGAGTCAAAATCACTGGGGCTTTTTTACATGAGAAGCACTATTAAGCTCTGTCTTTCTGTGCTATATGCATGTGATTTGTTTTTTAACCTAAATGCAGGATTTACTAAACTTTAAGCAACCATTTATTGGTTACCCACTATACGCCAGGACTATGCTCCATGCTTTCATGTAAATTTCATGTAAATCATTCAAAGCTTCATGAAATCCTCTGAGGATGACATTTCCTCTGTTTTACAGATGGCCTGGTAAGGCTGGAAGGAATGTCCCAGCCACCCCACTAATGAACATTACAGTCAGAATTCTTATGTAGGGCTGGAGGCTTGTGCTCTTCTTAAGCATTGTACTGTCAGTTTTTAAGGATCTCTTTGAATCCTAATACTGATACGCATTGTGTTTACTTACAGTCCTTGTTGGTTTTGTGACATCTGCGAGTTTAACTTGCTTTCTAGTTCTCTGCACTGTTTACCGAACGTGGATGGTAGATAGACTACTCTAAAGCTGCATTTTTCAGACCGTAAACAAAACCAATTTAGTGGGTCTCAACCAGCTTTTAAAAAAATGAAATGGAGTAGAAAATTATCAAAGTCCATCACATGTAACAAGAACAAATTTTGTTTAGAAAACATTTATTGGGGCCAGCCTGTGGCTCACTCGGGAGAGTGCGATGCTGATAACACCAAGGCCACGGGTTCGGATCTCATATAGGGATGGCCGATTTGCTCACTGGGTGAGCGTGGTGCTGACAACACCAAGTTAAGGGTTAAGATCCCCTTACCGGTCATCTTTATAAAGAAATAAAAAAATTTTAAAAAAAGAAAACATTTATTGCATGAGCACAGGACAGAGATGTATGGTTGTGTGTGGGAGTGCATGTGTTAGGTCTTGATGTAAATTGTTTTTATGACTGTGGTTCATGGTCTAATAGCTTGAAGACTTCTGCTCTAAAAAAAATGTTTTGGGGTGACTTAGATTCTTTTCAATGGAACATTACGATTTTACTTAATTTCGTGTGAACATAAATCTGCATGCCAACTCATTGATCTAGCTCCTTTTGTAGTTAACCAACAACTACAAAAAAGCCAGTAAAATTCAAACCAACATTATTCTGGGAGGACGACCTCTGAGTAAATCAAAATTGCTGCTTTCAGCAGAAGCATGGCACAGACTTGACATTCTGGGCCCCTTGAGTTCTGCATGCCACCTTGCAGTATGCTAGTGCTGAGTGACACGGTCCTCCCACTGCTTCTGAAGAGATGTCATCCTTCACTTTGCACAGATGTATCATGAATTAAAGGTTAGGTTAGAATTAGGTTGTCCTAAGTAGCCCACACAGTTACAGTGGTGCACTTGCAAACACACACAGAAGCCCTGAAATGTGCAGGAGATGGTTAAGCAAGAGTCAGCCAGTGATCTGTGTTACATTTTCATTTCTTTCTTTCTTTCTTTCTTTTTTTTTTTTTTAAAAAGATGACCGGTAAGGGGATCTTAACCCTTGACTTGGTGTTGTCAGCAGCACGATCTCCCAGGTTAGCTAATCGGCCATCCTTATATAGGATCTGAATCCGTGGCCTTGGTGTTATCAGCACCGCACTCTCCCGAGTGAGCCACAGGCCGGCTCTTACATGTTCATTTCTACAAAGGTGATCATCACAATGAAAACACAGGAATAAAAAGGCCTCTGAGGAGATGCTTGTGCACTCTGGTCCTGGGACACACTTCAAGTCTGAGACACCCTGGTGGACCTAGTGGTAGCAAACTCCTCAGCACGTATATGGAGGCACACTCAGCTTAGTCCCCAAACTAGACGATCACCCTGCCCATATTTTTTCCTTCTTGTTCTCAAGAATATTATGAAATTTTCGGCCAGATACCTGTTGAAATAACATGCATGGTTGTACCATTCTCCTGAGGTGTCCATCCAAAACACTATAAAAGTGAAACACTTGTTCAGCATGACTTGTTTCTTGTGACTCCGTGCTTATTCAGGAGGATCTGTGATCTCTCCTTCCTTCCTTCAGTAACTGTAGTGCTGTTCAATCATTTCTTCTAGGATTTTCTCAGGGATCAATGTCTGTAATATTTCAGGATCTGCATCTACAGTTTTACCCAGAGTTGCCTTCTGGCTCTCCTCACACGATTTGCAAGTGTGTCTGCAAAGTTTCCCTTGCTCTGTGGAGTGCAGTTTGGACTAGGACCTGGTAACCATTTAAGGCACTTCCTGCCAGCCCATCACCTGTCCTGGGCTTCAGTTCCCCCTTTACCTTTTCTTTACCTTTTCCCAGTTAAGAATCATTCTCCCAAAGAGAGAAGCCAGAGGCCAGCCAAAACGGTTCTGCTTTCTCCCCAACCTCTATTTTCTTTTTGCCAGATGCCCAACAGGGGCTCCAGTTCCTGAGCCTTTTTGTCTTTTTGAGTCTCCAAAGTAACACCTCTTTTATTTCTGTCCCTCCTGAAATGTACTTTCCAAAAGTCTAGGGTAAAAGCCTGACTCTACCCAATGATCTTTTCCTTAGTGATTTATGAACTCTAAAGTGGCACAGACCTGTTTCCTTATCATCTCTTTTAGATCAGACTTAAGTGCACAGTAGAGATCCCTTTCATTACTTCCTCAAACTTCTTTATTTTCCTTTATTTAAAAAAGATATAATAGGGGCCGGCCTGGTGGCGCACTGCTACAGTGCGCCGCTTGGGAGCACGGTGGCACTCCCGCCGCGGGTTCGGATCCCACATACAGACCGGTTCCCGCTCACTGGCTGAGCGAGGTGTGGCCGCAACACCAAGGGTTGCGATCCCGTTGCTGGTCCCGGTCCGGTACGGGCGCGAGAGTGAGGGTTGCGATCCGTTGCCAGACACGAAAAAAGACAAAAAGGAAAAAAAAAAAGATATAATAGAATATATTCGTTGTAGGAAAAAATAGAAAAACAAGGAGAAGAATTCTTTAAATCAGGCGAAATTCTATCACCAAGAAATACTGGCTTTTATCATTTCAGCTTTTTTTTTTCACTTTTACTATTTGGCTGTATTCATATGTAGAAATATATACACATTTAATGAAAAATAGAATTTACTCTATTTTCATTCTTCTTGTTATAGTCAGTCATTAGCTCTCCCCAGTCTTGGTGATACCTTTGGGGCCATACCTATGGTCCTGTGTGAAAGTGTAAATTCACTTAAAGAAATTACCAGTATAGGGCTGGCCAGTTAGCTCAGTTGGTTAGAGTGTGGTGCTGATAACACCAAGGTCCAGGGTTCAATGCCCCTGTACTGGCCAAATTGTGCAATCTTCTGGGTGGAGAAGTGCCCTCGAATTCGAGCTGTGGACATGGAAGTCTCACAGGAGGAAATCTGAGGCCTGCCCTAGAATGCCTTTCCCTCCTGGCATATTATATATGGCCAGGCGATGTTTTATAAATTGTTATTTATCACAGTATCTGTGAGGTCCCATTCTCAGACTTACCGAAAGGTGAAGAACTGAGGCGACACCTGCTCAGATGCACATCCTCGGCAGTGCCTCCCTGCCCTCCGTGAGGTTCCATTAATCTTGAGATTAATGAGGGCAGGGCTTACCCCACGTCTTCCTAAGGAAATAATCACACATTTGCAGAAATATTTAGCCACACATTATTTTTTAATGACTACATAGTTTTCCGTTATCCTGATATGCTGATTATTATACAATGAATACCCTGTTAACTGCATATTTAGGTTGTTTCCAATCCTGTAGCCAAATAAATTCCTAAAAGTGGGTAAAAAATATGCACATTATTAAAAAATGTATTATATTCTGTATCAGAGATTGGCAATCTAGGGTCTTCAGGTCAAATCTGGCCCATCCACCTGTTCTTGTAAGTAAAGGTTCATTGGAACATAGACATGCCCCTTTGTGCTGTATTTGCACTGCAGTCGCAGAGTTGAGTGCCCAAGACAGAGCTGTCTGGCTCTTTACAAAAAAAGTTTGTTGACCCTTCAGATACATACAAATACAACAGCAACCACAACAACAAAACACTGATGCAAAATAACAGTGATTTGATGATTTGAAAAAGGGGCATATAGCAGAAAACTGGGAATGAGATTTGTGTGTTTATTAAGAGATGACATATGAGGTTTGTTTGTTGGCTTTTCAGTCCTGGCGCAGGCCAACCAGCTGTGGTCCAGCAGGTGCAGGTGGTGCCCCCCAAGGCCGAGCAGCAGCAGGTGGTGCAGATCCCCCAGCAGGCTCTGCGGGTGGTGCAAGCAGCATCCGCCACCCTCCCCACCGTCCCCCAGAAGCCCTCCCAGAACTTTCAAATCCAGGCGGCTGAGACGACGCCTACTCAGGTACCACGCACCCTCTGCTTCTCCTCCCTCTCCTCCGCTTACCCCTCCACTTGCTTTTGAAAATGATGCTGATTATCCTCTAATTTGATGTGAGCCTTGGGAGAAAGTATTGTATCTTGGGGGGGAGTAGCAGTAAGTGGCCATTTCTGCCTGACAAACAGGCTCTCTTCAGTTTATAGGGCCAAGTACAGCATATCTTTAGATATCAGATAAAACAGGCATATTTTGGTCCTTTTTCTTCATGGGTGTTTTCTGGGAGATGAGTTGGAGATGGATATATACTTTTCTTTTTTTGGTGGCTGGCTGGCATAGGGACCTGAACCCCTAACCTTGGCCAGCCCTATACTTTTTAATAATAAATTTATTATTTTTTATAGAACTACATACTCAGAACAGTAGCAAGAATGAAAAAACTTCATTCAGAACCATAGAATTTGATAAAGCAAGAAAATGAGAAAAATGCTGGTCTTTGTTAATAACAAGAAGAATAAAAAGTAAGAATAAGCAGCCGAGCTGTATAGCGGGAACATTTAGGCTAGATTCATGTGGGATGTTAAATTCAAGATGAATGTTCTTATTTTTGTCATTTTTCAAGGTGCTGTAATGCTGTGGAATCTATTTGACTCTATGAGGCAGGTTTTATTCTTTGTGCATGCCAACTAAATGCCAGAGGTTGTGCCCATGTTGCAGGTGGAGAGCCCGGAACTCAGAAAAGTTATCTGAGATTTCTTAGGGCAGAAATGACGAGAGCCAGGATTCAACTCAAATTTCTAACTTCAAACCCCACACTCTTTTCCATTTTCTACCTTGACTCTTTGTGTCTTATGTGCAGCAGGTGCTACAGTTGAANGTTGTTTCCAATCCTGTAGCCAAATAAATTCCTAAAAGTGGGTAAAAAATATGCACATTATAAAAAAATGTATTATATTCTGTATCAGAGATTGGCAATCTAGGGTCTTCAGGTTAAATCTGGCCCATCCACCTGTTCTTGTAAGTAAAGGTTCATTGGAACATAGACATGCCCCTTTGTGCTGTATTTGCACTGCAGTAGCAGAGTTGAGTGCCCAAGACAGAGCTGTCTGGCTCTTTACAAAAAAAGTTTGTTGACCCTTCAGATACATACAAATACAACAGCAACCACAACAACAAAACACTGATGCAAAATAACAGTGATTTGATGATTTGAAAAAGGGGCATATAGCAGAAAACTGGGAATGAGATTTGTGTGTTTATTAAGAGATGACATATGAGGTTTGTTTGTTGGCTTTTCACTGAGAAACACAGTCCTAAATAATCCAGGAATTAAAAATAACCCCAATCAAAATCACAGCAGGATTTTTTTTTAACAGAACTTTTTCCCCCCTGAATCATGAGTGCCACCATGACCACCCTGTCACTTCCGAATGCTTTCATTCCTACACACAAGGACATTCTGCCTACCACAGTACAACCATCACACCCAGGATATTAGCAGTGAAACACACTATCTAGTTCAGAGACCCCATTCAGGCTTCACCACTTGCCTCAATAACTCCTTTGTGGCAAAAAGATATGGTCGAGGATTACCCATCACATTTAGTTGTCGTGTCTCTTTAGTCTTTTTTGATCTTCCTCATTCTTTACTTGACTTTCATGACCTTGACACTTTTGAAGGCTTCAGGTCAGTTATTTTGTAGAATGTTCCTCAATTTAGATTTGTATGATGTATCCTCACGATCAGCTGCAGGTTACTCATTTTTTGCAGAACTTTCACAGAACTGATGCTGTGTTCTCACTGCATCCTAAAAGGTATTGCAGGATTTCAATTTGTCCCACTACTGGGAAGGTTAAACTGATGGCTGGCAGATTTCTGCACCTTAAGTTTACTTTGTTTCCTCTTTGTAATTAATTAGTATTATGTAGGGAGATACTTTGAGACTATGTAAATATCCCATTCCTCGTTCAGACTTTTGTTTTGCACTTAATAACTTTTTTTTTTTTTTTTCTTTTTTGGTGGCTGGCTGGTATGGGGATCCAAACCCTTGACTTTGATGTTAGAACATCACACTCTAACCAGTTAATATCTCTTATATGATATTTTATTTAACTTTTTATTTTATAATTTATTTACACCTACAGAAATGTTGCAAACGTAGTACAGAGAGTTTCCTAGTTCCCCCACTATTGGACATCTTACATTACCATGGTGTTTTCATAACACCAGCAGGGTTCAGTCTAGCTTTCTCCCTTTCCATATTTGTAACTCCCTGCTCTGACAGTGAGAGACCTCACGCCCACTCTCCTTAATAAACTTCCTTTCTGGGTCGATCCCCTGTGCATGTAACCTGTCTCCACAGCCGTTTCAGCCCTCCCACGTGGACACCCTCCTCAGCCTGCTCTGCCCAGCTGCTACTGCCACTCCCCCCACAGACACCCTCCTCACCCCACTCAGGCTCTAACATGAGTATTTTCAAGGCTTTTGACACATATTCCCACATTTCCTTCCAGCAAGGCTAGCCCACGTCGTACGCTCACTCTAACGTACAAGCGAGTGCCTATTTCCTGCTGTCTCACCAACAGTGAGCATTATTTTATTTTATTTTTCCATCTTTGCCAATCTGAATTGGAGATAAATTCTTTCTCATTGATATGTAGCTCTTAAGGACTAATATGAACGTGTTTACATTTGTTTGATGGTCATTCACACTGTACTGCCTTCTAGTTCTCCAGTTTTGAGGTTTGGCAATTATATTTTTCCATGCCGAGTAAATTAAATGTTTGTTTTCACATCAACAGTCAACATTTGAACATTTGCCATCTTATTACAGGGATGCCATCAGCTGTTTGTTGACACCAACAGTGTATAAATGTAGGTTTGGGCTAATTGAAGGAGAAATTGGGCTGACAGAGAGGTGCCCCCAGTTCTGTCTTGGGCAAGATTTGATGGTGCCAGGAGCTCAGTCTCTCTGACGGCACTGACTTTTTCTCTCTGGCCCCTCCCAGGTCTATATCCGCACATCTTCTGGTGAGGTGCAGACGGTCCTTGTCCAGGACGGCCCTCCAGCAACAGCTGTAGCCACCTCCACCACCACCTGTAGCAGCCCTGCATCCCGGGCTCCCCATCTGAGTGGGACCAGCAAAAAGCACTCGGCCACAATTCTTCGAAAAGAGCGTCCACTGCCAAAGATTGCCCCTGCTGGAAGCATCATCAGTCTCAATGCAGCCCAGTTGGCGGCAGCTGCCCAGGCAATGCAGACCATCAACATCAATGGCGTCCAGGTCCAGGGTGTGCCCGTCACCATCACCAACACTGGCGGTGAGGGAAGGCACTGCGACCAGGCTGTTGGCAGCAGTACCTGTGTACCCAGCACATGGGAATGGCAGGCCAACCCCGGGGTTCCCAGTAACAGCAGTGAGGAGACTGCCTATCATTTGCCTGGTCCCTTTTAACTTGAGAGCACATCCACATACATCTTCCTAGTTTGTCCTTACAGTAGCTCTGCAAGAAAGGTTTAGACACCTGTTGTCCCCCACCTGACAGCTGGAGACCTTGAATATGATGGAGAAAACAAATATGCTCAGGAAAACTATCCAACTTTCATACAAATGCATATTAGTTTGGTAGAGACCAGGGACAGGTGTTCAAGGTAGACTTCAGGTAAAGGAAGTTGTAGAAGCCTTCTCAGAGGAGAAAGCCTTGAGTTAAGGTCAAAAGAAAAGGAAGGAACCTTTGGCAGTGGGAATAGCTTGTGCTGCTGCTGCTGCACCTCAGTTCAGTGGTGACATTTACACTGTGAAAGCCGCCTTGCAAACCATCAGAGGAAAAATTGGAGCTACCTAGTAAAAATGGTTCCTTGAATTTTTTACCTGGGTGAAGGGCAGTTTTCAAGGTAGTGGGAGCTCTCTGAATCTCCTCTCATGATCCTAAGTGAATTTATGGCACTTTATGCATTTGGTTTTCCCACTTGAGGTGACCCTAAGGGGAGGAAAAGGCATCCTAGAGGACTTGATTTTTTTTAATAGAAATGTACCATTTTATTAGAGTCTTACAGATGTGAAAATAGTATCTCAAAAAGGAAACTAGACTACCAGCCTCCACCTACAGAATTGGGGGAAGGTAGAGGGCAGGCAATTTCTTGGCTCACTTTAGGCCAGTGGGAAGGTATGAAAACAGAACCAATCTAAAAATGGCCGATGTTTTAACTTAAAAGGCTGTAAAGAATGGGGGGTTCCTGAAGACCCAGCCACCCCTTCTTGAATGCCCAATAAGGATACCTTTCCAAAACTACTAAGCAGGCACTTGGCTTTTCAGGATTTTGTCTTCTAGCTGCACAAAAGTATTCCTTCCACCCAGACCTAGCACCCTTTGTGGTTCAAAATTAAGAATTGAGGAGGGATGGGTGGTGGCAAGGCAGCTGCTAGAAAAGCTTACCCAGCATGGCTGCCCTGGGCTCAGGGCCCTGATTCCTGTCTAAGAGGACTTGATTTTTCCCAGAGCCCATAGAACTATTCCTTCACTCTTATTAACAAAAATCCCTGGAGACTTTCCTGAAAGCAGAGTTGGTATCTCACAAGGGCCTAAGGCTGGAGGAGATTCAGGAAGAAACTCTGCAAGATAACCCAAGACAAGATCCTTCCTGACTGAAATCATGTGGACAACATCCTGTGTACATAGTGGTTCAGGACACTAGCTCTGAAGTTGGCTGCCTAGGTACAGGTTTGGGTTCCACCACTTAATAGCTGTGTGACCTTGATATGTTATTGAGCCTCAGTTTCTTCATCTGTACAATGGGCATAATATCACTTTCATAGGGTTGTGAAGATTAAATGAGTTAATACATATAAGGTCTCTAAGATGGTATCTGGCACATAATAGGCTCTCAAAAAATCACGGACCCCCTACTGGCCAACTACCAACAAAACAAACAAAATCTTAGCTGCTGTGATTATCATGCTTATCATGTGCAGAGGGACGTAGACTTGCCCTGAGGTTTCAGGCTTCCTAACTCTGCACAGTGCTCTCCTTGTCCCTACAGGGCAGCAGCAGCTGACGGTGCAGAATGTTTCTGGGAACAACCTGACCATCAGCGGGCTAAGCCCCACCCAGATCCAGCTGCAGATGGAGCAGGCTTTGGCTGGAGAGACCCAGCCCGGGGAGAAGCGGCGCCGCATGGCCTGCACGTGTCCCAACTGCAAGGACGGGGAGAAGAGGTAATTTGAGGAGAGGGGCCTGACCACCAGCCTGGCATGTGCCATGTCCCCACACCCTCCTGGGGACAGTTGTTCAGGGCTCTGAGCCAGCACAGACTGAGAGGAAGTGCTTGGCTCCATGCCACCTCACCTCCTACCTTCTCTGTGCTCTCTGACCTGAACCTACATCCTCACTAAATCCTGCTCCTGACCTCGCTTCTACCTCCTCCCTCTCCTCTTGCCATTTCCTCCACCCCACCCTCAATGCAATTCTCAGGTCTGGAGAGCAGGGCAAGAAGAAGCATGTGTGCCACATCCCCGACTGTGGCAAGACTTTCCGCAAGACGTCCTTGCTGCGGGCCCACGTGCGCCTGCACACCGGCGAACGGCCCTTTGTCTGCAACTGGTTCTTCTGCGGGAAGAGGTTCACACGGAGCGACGAGCTCCAGCGGCATGCTCGCACCCACACAGGTCAGCCCCCCACCCTCCCAGCATGCTCACACCCACACAGGTCAGGCCCCCCAACCCCCCCCCAGCACACTCGTACCCACATAGGTCAGCCCACACCCTGGCACACTAGCACCCACACAGGCCAGCCCCCCACTGTGCTCTCTGACCTGAACCTACATCCTCACTAAATCCTGCTCCTGACCTCGCTTCTACCTCCTCCCTCTCCTCTTGCCATTTCCTCCACCCCACCCTCAATGCAATTCTCAGGTCTGGAGAGCAGGGCAAGAAGAAGCACGTGTGCCACATCCCCGACTGTGGCAAGACTTTCCGCAAGACGTCCTTGCTGCGGGCCCACGTGCGCCTGCACACCGGCGAACGGCCCTTTGTCTGCAACTGGTTCTTCTGCGGGAAGAGGTTCACACGGAGCGACGAGCTCCAGCGGCATGCTCGCACCCACACAGGTCAGCCCCCCACCCTCCCAGCATGCTCACACCCACACAGGTCAGGCCCCCCAACCCCCCCCCAGCACACTCGTACCCACATAGGTCAGCCCACACCCTGGCACACTCGCACCCACACAGGCCAGCCCCCCACCTCCCACAGCACCCTCACACCCACACAGATCAGCTCCCCCATCCCCCACAGCACCCTTGCACCTGCACAGGCCAGCTCCCTGTCTCTCCCCCCAACCCCACTCTACTGCCCTCAGTGACATCAAAAATTCCTGACTTTGCCAAGGAACTGCCACACTGAGCAAGAGCTACTGAATGTCCAGGGACTACATGGGAAATTCTTTCAAGCCATTCCTTTATCACAGTATTTCCCAAAGTAATGTCATTGTATTATATAGCTTTGGTGACTTCTGACATCTTTGCACTTTACAGATTACCTAAATTAATGCTGGTCAGGACTCTGGGAGGCTACTTTGATTATGTCCATTTTACTGAGGCGTGGAGAGTTGGCCAGGTCACACAGCTAGTGACTGGGGGAGCTGGGATCAAACCCAGGCCCTCTGACTTCCAAGGCCACGCTATTGATCACCATTCCATGCTGCCCTTCCTACTGTCGTGTACCTGATGATTTTCCTTAAATTATTCCATCTTTTTTACTCATTTATGTTCTAAGCAATATTATTTTTGATATCACAGGTTTGCTATCATAGTTATAGGTTTTGATGTGCTGGCAAATAAATGCAACACTGTTGGAAAAATGTTCACCCAACTACTACCTGAAATTGTCGTAGGTGTCCCCAGTGGTCCATGGCACACATTTTGGCAAACACTGCTGGAATGAATGCCCCCAGCAAGCAGACACCTGTCCTGGGACTGTGGCTGGGAGACCTGTGACCCAAAGCTCTGTCTCCTGGCTAGTGTGGTGGGAAAGGTCATACCCACCACCTCCAAGGCGGAAGAGTAAACTCTGCACAGAACAGCAGCTGACTAGCCTGAGTCAGTATGGTTCAGACTAAGTGCTCAGGGCTGGCAAGATCAGAGAGGAGTGGGGCTTCCCTGCGAGGGGAAAGATGTGGATTCAGGCTTAGAGTCAGAGGGATGAAGACCAGAAGAAAGAAGGCAGACAGCCCTATGTGGGAAGACTCCTAGGTGCAGGGGCTCAAGTACAGGCATCTTGGGCAAGGGAGAAGGAAAGGGAACAAAGTAGACTGGAGAGGTCAAAAGGGGGCAGAGAGAAATGAGAACTGATGAAAGGGTCTGGGTCAGTATGACAGGGAGCAAATGTGTAAGAGGAGGTGGGTGGAGTGCGCGACAAGCGATGTCAGCTCTATCGGGTGCCCCTCACACTTGCCTCTCCTTTGGGCCTGGGACAGTGTCTGTATGTGGGCTATGTAGGTGATGGGCATCTCCTCTTCCCAGGGGACAAACGCTTCGAGTGTGCCCAATGTCAGAAGCGCTTCATGAGGAGTGACCACCTCACCAAGCATTACAAGACCCACCTGGTCACGAAGAACTTGTAAGGCCATCTGCGGCGGAAGGCCCCGAAGATGCAATTCCCATCTGTGCCCTGCCTGGGCCCCTGGCAGAAAGGAGCCCCACGGCTGCTCAGTGCCCACCCTCAGCCCCCTCCTGGCCTGTGACTGTGTCCCCACAGGAAAGGGCGCTGCTCCTGTACTGTCCTCCTTCTGAAGCCCCGTGGCTCCACCTGGCCCTTCCCTTCCCACCACGAGCTCCTGGCCTGCCCTGACCATGGACACTTGCCGTGCCCAATGAGACGTTCTAAACCAGGACGCCTGGGAACCCTTATTTCCAAAGGAAAACATACATTTCACTCCGTCGAGGAGCAAAGTGAGCCCCACACTCCCTACCCCCAACACTGCCGGAGTTGCATTGTGCCATGCCCCCGTCCCCAGCACCTCCCTGGCCCCGCCGGCCACTGTGGACGCCCAGGGCCCTACACCCAGGGCTCCCTCTGGCACCCACCTCTGGAGAAGGCAGGAGGCCACCTCCACTCCATGCACCCCAGCCCTGCCACACTCTCCTCCAGCACATTCCAACTTTCTATTTAAAAAGTAATGAGTGATACCCACGGACTCCTCCCGATTCCCTCTTTTTCTATGGAGAACGTTGCCTTATACTCTCTACTTCAGATGATGAACACTGTGTACTGTGTGTGCTTTAAAGAGGTTTTATTTAATTGCTCCCTTCTTCCTTTCCTTGTTACTCACCTCCCCCATGCCTGCTTTCAGTTCAGGGTTCTGGGGGCGATGATGAGCATATGAATTTTTCTGTCACTCTAGTCGTTCTCTTTTCTAAATGCCACAGCATTTCAACTCATATCTGTATTCAGATATAAACACCTTCATGTCCTGAACCCCCTCTCTGTCCCCTTCATCTCACCCACCCAGCCCAAGCTCTACTTGTGTACAGTGTATATTGTATAATAGACAATTGTGTCTACTACATGTTTAAAAAAACATATTGCTTGTTATTTTTAAGGCTTTTAAATTAAACAAAAATCCAACTTTATTTTTAGTTGTAACTGCTTGAGGTATGTTTTATGAATTAAGTGACAGATTTGTTATCCTTTATTAACAGTGTACTTTGTTGGTCAGTGCTGGGCTGACAAAAATTTTTTTCTTGCTAATAAATTTAGTTGCCTGAGGCAAAATCTGCAACTTGGCAGTTTGGCTTCCTTTGTCTTTTACCTTGGAGAGCTCGAAAGGTGACTCCAGAGGAGTGAACCATGATCTCTCAGAGCCATCCGCAATGGGACCAAGGTAGGACCTAGCCCTCTTGTCCCTCAGCAAATCCAGGCCACAGCCTGAAAGGGGCTGCAGCCACATGTACCACAGGGCTTGGCCACATGCTCCCACAGTATCTCCAGGGACCTCAGGGGCCAGGGTCTGAGGCAGGTGTTTCTGCTTTTCTGTTTTATGAGGCAGTTTTGCTTATACCACAAAGCGGATCCCACAGAGTCAAGTCACAGCAATGACTTCCTCAACCGGCAAATTAACTCCTCCACTCATCTCCCTTACCCCTGGAGGAAGGTTTTGGCCTCAACACCCATTTGTAAGTAGCTTGGAGAAAGGAGTCAAAGGGGCCCTCTCTCAGTCACTTCCAGAAGGCTACAGAGTCTGGAGGAAACACAGTTCCCCAAGAGCCAAGGTCACTTCCTGAGGTGTAGGGCCAGGCAGCTGGAGGCCCAGTAGCCCAGCTGTACCCAAGATTGGACCCTGGATCCTATTTTTCTTCCATCCCCTTGCCCAGCACTCCAGGGAGGGCAGCGAGTTGATATGCGCCTTTTAGTTTCAGCAAGTGCTGTAGGTCTGAAATTTTGGTGCGGACTTTTGTTTGTTTTTTTGGCAGAGCTAATAGAAAGGCAGGTTGTGATGTTGTGCAGACTGAGATTGGAGCTAGCTCAGTACATGTGTTTATGCCTCACAGGGGCCTGAAGAGCGTCCAGGCTGAAGAGAGCCAGTCAGCCAAAGCACGTAGAGAACAGTATGTGCTTTTTACTCACCCTCAGGAGGACGCAGCCGTGGTCGCTATTCTGCTCAGGAGTGGTGAGGCTCGTTGGGAGCTGTCCATTCCCTTAGTCCATTTCCTTTGTCACCAGTCACCTGCATCTGCGAGCAAACAGCTTTTCCTTAGAGCCAGTCGGTCCTCACATGGATGAAAAAATAGAAAGGACACAGACCTCAGATGGCTCCAGCTTCTCTGCCCTTGATCATTTCTTTGTTAACAGGCAGGGAGACCTTTCCTAGCCATACTTAAGCCCTTTGGCACTACCAGACCACCAGGTGAATCCACCAGCTTGGAGGTCTCTTCACCAGCCCCTCAGCCCTGCCCCTCATCGCTGCACTGGCAGCAGGGGGAAGACGGGAGGTGCATTTAATGATTTCTCATGCATGGACTCCACGCCTGCCAAATTGCCTTGCTGTGTTCTGAATAAGGGCATTAGTGGAGAAGGGGAATCCTAACAATCTTCTTTCCGCCACATGTTTCCCTTGGCTTTGCTCTCAGGCACAAAGAATGGTCCTCTCCTGAGAGCTGATTCCAAGTCATGTGCTCTATGCTTCGAATGCAGAAACTGACCTGACCCCTCAGCACCGTTTGGAAATGAAGGTGCCAGCTGCAGCTGGGCAGAACAAGCATGCTGGCATGCAGATCGCCCTTCTCCAGTGAGACACACGGGCTCCAAAGTTATTCTCCCTGGCCACGTGATGGCAACAGGAAGGAAAAGAAAGACCTGGTGGCAAATTAGCCCTCATTTGGCTCTAATCGAGCCTTTATTTCAGAGTTGCGGGGGCAGGGACTATTGAGGGTGTGATGCAGCCTAAGCTCCTCCTAGGCAAGAGACACCTACTGGACAACGGATTGGCCCTGATGAAAATCTGGGGGGCTGGCCACACCCAGCAGCTCCAGAGTGGGGGCCTCACAACCTGGGTGGGTTCCTCCTCTGCCCCCTTCCTTCCCCAGGGTCATCTGAACCAAAGGCTACAGCTCATGCCTCCTCCTCTCTGCTCCACTGACACTTAACACTGCAGTTCAGGGGCCGGCCCGTGGCTCACTCGGTAGAGTGCGGTGCTAATAACACCAAGGCCCTGGGTTCGGATCCCACATAGGGATGGCCAGTTCGCTCACTGGCTGAGCGTGGTGCTGACAACACCAAGTCAAGGGTTAAGATCCCCTTACCGGTCATCTTTTAAAAAAAACAAACAAACAAAAAAAAAAAAACCCACTGCAGTTCATTATCCCAGATACCAGGATTACATGCCTGAAAGAAAGAGGGGCTGGGGAGGATTCCTCTCCTGAAGGCAAATCCAGGCAAAGTACATTTTTTTTGTTGTTTTTTAACCAAACCAGCAGCAGGGCTCCACCCTTCCTTCAAATCACACAGTTCATCTTTACAACCATCTTTTGAGCGTTCTCATGAGGCCTCACACTTGTTTGGTGATGTTGCTGAGGTTACAGCCAGCCACATGCCTTGGTGACATATTTGGAGGAAGACAGAATGGGCCCAGGCTGGGTGGGTAGAGCCCCTGAGCAGATGCAGCGGGCCTGATCTGAGTGGCAGAGGATGGGGCGTTTTTGATCCCCAAACCTGAAAACCCTTTGAAGCTGCCCCTGCCATGACTAGAAATTTGGCTGAAGAAGGTAAACTGTAGATTATTTAGATTCTGAATAAAAATGAAGCCTCTTCTCTGCCTCCTCAGCCCTAGTCTGTTCTCAGCTCCTTCACCACCAGAACCTTCCTGAGCAGTGGTCTGGGACCCCTCCCCTTCCTCATTTGGCTCATCAGGAGTCCCTTCCTCCCTCCCATTTTCACAGCCCTCCTAGCCAGCCCTTCCTCCTGCCCTCCAGACCCCTCCTCCTCTCCAGCTTGGAGGTAGATGCTGTCGTGCATCTCGATTAAACACTAGCCCACCACAACTCAGGTGCCTTGGGGATCAGGAGGAAAAGAGTTTCCAACCATAAGGAAAACAGAGCAAACACCATGATAGGTGTCAATGCTCCTTGACCTTAGGACAAAAATATTGGGGAGTGTGTGACTGCAAAACTGGGACACAGCCCCCACCAAAGGGGGCACCCCACTTGGCTTTGGACAGTTGGTGCTGTGCAAGAATGCCAGCTCTTTTGGTTTTTGTAAGAGAAGCCAGAAATGTAGAGTTTTGTGTGAAGTCACCCAATCTTTAAGTGTTGGCTCAATAGTTTAAAAACGCAGCAGGAACAGTTTCAGCCCTCCAGCTAGCAGTTTGTGAACTTGGCATCAACCGTCCCCTCTTCTCTAGCCAGTTACATCCTCTCTACCCCCTGACAGTCCCTACCCCTCAGTCCTCTCTTCCCCAAGTTACAGGGTCACAATGGCCAAAACAGAGTTTAACCTGCTGCCCAAGGGATGATCAAAATGGGAGACAACTGTCCAAAGTAGGTGGAACAGCCCCTGGTTACACCACCAGGCTCAGTGTCCCAAGGATCAAGTGCCTGATGCTTCTGCTCCTTCCCCTGCCTGTGAGGAGAAGAGGACTCTCAGGTCCTCTTCCACACCAAGCCCAAGACACACTGACCTCTGGGAAAGCCCACCCAGCTACCTCGGATGGCAATGACCACCACAATGAGCAGGCAAACAAGCTTCTCATGGCGGTGGCATCAGCAAAAATGCATTGCCCAATAGCGGAAGAGCAGGCCACAGACCCCCTGGAGAAGAAGCTGTGAGCATCCACTGTGTCATCAGCCTGGGCTTGTCAGGTGACACCTGTGACAGTTCATTGGTCTGCAGTTGTGTGGTATAGGCCCCTGAGTGAGAGGTCAGCTCTACTTAGGCCTACTGCTCTCCTGTGGGATGGAAAGAGGGCCCAGTCATTAATCTGCCCACCTGCCCCTAGCCCCAGCCTCCCCTGGAGCTTGCCTCAGTCTCTTCCTTACTTCCAGTTCCTAGAGGAGCTTGGCCATGATGTCAACTGAGCACAGGCACAAGGTGACCTTGTCCCCTCACCCTACCCCTGGAGGCCTCAGGGTCAGAGGGGGCTAGATCCACTCTCTACCACCAGCAGTGCCCACACCGGGGTCCTATCAGGCAGTGCGTCCTACACATTGTCCTCCCACAGACAGATAGTCTCATTGAGCACAGCAGCCCACCCCATGCCAGGTAGACCTTGAGGAGACTGGCCCAAAGCTTATGGACTAATGACAACTGGGAGGCCTCAGCAGGGGACACTCTGGGCTCTCTAGGTGATGGTGGAGAAGTGGGCTGAGGGTGGGCACTGATTTGGGTTCAGGAAGAAGCCCCATTTCAGATCTCTATGCATGTGTGCACGCATGTGCGCGCGCGCGCGCGCACACACACACACACACACACGTCAGGCCAGCAGCAGCCTCCTTTACCCCAGGCAACAGGAAATATGGCAGAGGTTTTGCAGTGCACACTGCCCTAAGGAAAACTCACTTGCCCAAGGCCAACCCTATCTCCTTTCCTGTCCCCAATACCAGGTTTGCTGCATCATTCCCAAAGTGGTGTGGATCCCTCTATTTCCCCACACCACACCCATTCTTAAGTGGCAGAGAGTAGACAAAACAGTTAAAAGACTGAGAAATGGAGACTGGCTAGTTATATCACTTGGGAGAGCATGGTGCTGGTAGCACCAAGGTCACAGGTTTGGACGCCTGAACCAGCCAGCCATAAAAAAAAAAAAAAAAAAAAAAAAAAACTAAAATTGCTTAAGCATAATAAAAAAAACTTTTAAAATTGAGAAATGGGATAAAGAAGTGAAAAACAAAAGGTAAATGGAGCGAGATCACCCGCCTGGCAAAATTGCAGTAGATTCATTCTATGGAGGGTGGGCAAG
>NW_007733077.1:30050-32567 GCF_000696425.1 Galeopterus variegatus | reverse complement strand
ACACCAAGTCAAGGGTTGAGATCCCCTTACCGGTCATCTTTAAAAAAAAAAAGAAAAAAGAAAAAGGACATTAGTTGGGGGGCGGGGGGTGAAATTCGAATAAAGCCTGTAGTTTAGTTGATAGCAGTGTGCCAGTGTTCATTTCTTGGTTTTGATCATTGTGCTATTGTTAGTAAGATTCTAACACTGGGGGAAGCTGGGTGAAGGGTGTACAGGAAATCTTTATACTGTATTTGTAACTTTTCTGTAAGTCTAAAATTGCTGGGGCCGGCCCGTGGCTCACTCGGGAGAGTGCAGTGCTGATAACACCAAGGCCCCGGGTTCGGATCCCATATAGGGATGGCCGGTTCGCTCACTGGCTGAGCGTGGTGCTGACAACACCAAGTCAAGGGTTAAGATCCCCTTACCGGTCATCTTTTTTAAAAAAAAAAAAAAAGTCTAAAATTGCTTAAGCATAATAAAAAAACTTTTAAAATTGAGAAATGGGATAAAGAAGTGAAAAACAAAAGGTAAGTGGAGCGAGATCACCCGCCTGGCAAAATTGCAGTAGATTCATTCTATGGAGGGTGGGCAAGTGTCAAGGAGGTGACAAGGATCCTGAGATTCCGGAGATTACCTGAAGTATGGGCACCTGCTATGGCACAGCTTGCCAGCCATGGTTCCACCTCCATTCTGTCCCTTGCCACTTGCAGCATCCCAGATTCCCAGGCCCATCAGAGACTCATGGCTGATGGAATATAGATTCTGGGGAACCTAACTAGGGGTTACTTGGCTACTACTTGTGACTTGACCAAGGTCTTTGGGGCTGGGGTGAGCCACTAAAGGAATTGCAGTAATCTGGGGACCAGTGGCAGCTGAGTTTCCTAGGTGAAGGGGTTCTCAGGGAGCACAGGAGGAGGAAACGAGCCTGGGAAGATGAGATAAAGCACAGGGCTGTGGGTGAAAAGAAAGCAAACCATGGTAGGCTCTGGTGGCGACTCAGGGCTTGGAGAGGTGGGTCAAACACCTGCTCATTGCGATCCTGAGCAAGAGGAAATCAGAACTGACTGCAGGGCAGGCTGAATGCAAGGGCTGACCAGGATTTCCCAAAGGAAACTATGCAGCTGCCAAGTCACACCCGTTGGGCCTGCCTGAGAACCTGCCACTAGGCTCCTCCTGCTGCCAGTGGCCCACACTCTAATTATGAAGGCATCCAATCTGGGGGCTGAGGCTGATTTAATTCACTTGGCCTTTGAAAGCCTAACATCCCTCCAGTCCACAGACATATTCCAGTGGCTGCCAGTCAGCTCAGTTGGTTACGCCAAGGTCCAGGATTCAATCCCTGTGCCAGCCAGACACCAAAAAACACAAACACAAAAAAATCACACTCGATCCTGCTCCTACCAGGTACAAAAAGCCCCAAGCTCCACTCACTATGCCCAGCACCCAGTGTACAGAGAAGCTTAATAAAAGCGGTTTCTGCAGAAACATTACAGATTAGCATTTCCTGAGCACACTCTGTTGGCTGGGATTTTGAGAAGGGGTCAGAGAAAGTAAGAAACAGT
Organism: Galeopterus variegatus; assembly: GCF_000696425.1. Lineage (NCBI taxonomy): Eukaryota > Metazoa > Chordata > Mammalia > Dermoptera > Cynocephalidae > Galeopterus > Galeopterus variegatus. Next base: position 31,023 of record NW_007733077.1, on the reverse strand, counting down.
CCCTCCCATGAAGGAGCAGCCATTCCAACAGGGAATACCAGCCACATGTGTGAAAACTACAGATATATCTGGGAAACCATCTGTGAGCACACACAAGGATCATGTAAGGGGTTAACCACAAGAGCTCCACAGGCAGGACACGGATGGGGTTCAGCTTCCTTTTATCTCACCGCAGCCTCTGAGGACCCAGCCGTCTTCTGGGCTCCTCAATATACTACTCAGGGCTCAGACTGCTGGCAGAGCACCAAGCACCCACCCTTCTGTACGTCCTGCTATTGCTACACCAGGGGCTCCAAGATGAGTTAACTACAAGGCTGAGCCCAAGAATTCCTGAGGGTGCCCCTCTGCCCTGCCCTCTGCTCTCCTTCTCTTACCTCCCGGGAAGCTGAGTGCTATATTCCACCAGCATCATAACCACTCTTTCTTGATCTCTCCCTTTCCCCACCATCCTCTAACTCTCCTAGGCCCTATTTCCTTCTCGGACATTCTCATCCTCCCCCATGGCTTCAAGCGCCACCTTGGAGGCTCATGACACCTAAACTGGTAACATCAGCCCAGACCTCTTCTCTAAGCTCCAGATTTGATTTTCCAACATGATCAATTGTGGGTGAGGTGACCCACAGACCCTCAACAGACTTGTTAATGAATTCATCTTTCTCCCAAACCGTCTCCTCCAACATGCCTCACTTCAATGAACAATACCACCCATGTGGCCTTCAGCCAGTCCTGGTGAGTTGATCCCGCCTCTCCAGTCCCCACCCCATATGCATGCACCAGGCTCCCACTCCCAGCTTCCATTTGGATGACACTGCAGTGTCTCTCAGCGTCTCCCTGCCACCACCCTTGCCCATCATCTACTTGGTCACCAGAGCCAGTTTCCAAAACACAAATCTAATCACTGAAATAAAATGGAAAGACATAATTCAATCAGATCATTAGATAAGAAAGTGGATTAAGAAAATAAGGGGCTGGC
>NW_007733077.1:25835-28962 GCF_000696425.1 Galeopterus variegatus | reverse complement strand
CAGCAAGGAGCACCCAGCCCCTCCTGCTTGTCCGGTCTGTTTTCTCTCCACTTTGCTACTCAAATGCACTCTGCCTTTAGTCATGATGTTCCCTCTTCCTGGAATGCTGGTTGCATTGGCTATCTGGCAAACACTTACTCTTTAGGACAAATCAAATGTCCATTCCCTTTCCAAAGCCTTTCCTGACTGTTTAAACCCTTCTTTTTCTTCCCGTTCACCTTAGAAACATGTTAAAGTACCTGCAACTCTTTAGTTCACAAATCTGCCTCCCTGTATAGATCACAAGCCCTTTGTGGGCAGGAACAGTGTCATCTCGGTATTCTTTTTTTTTTTTTTTTTTTTTGTGGTTGGCCCATAAGGGGATCCAAACCCTTGACCCTGGTGTTATAACACTGCACTCTAATCAACTGAGCTAACCAGCCAGCCCCTTAGTGTTGTCAGACCTAGCTCAGTGCCTGGTCCAAAGGAGGTCTTTAACAAAAGTCTACTGAATGAATACATGAGTATATATCTACCCCACTATTGTGAGCTCTTAGCTTTTAACCAAATGACTCAAATGATCCTAGTCTTGGTGTCCTAGAATCCAGGTCCAGGGTAGCAGTAGCCCAGGAGTGCTAAGAGTGTACTCATGAACAAACCATCTGATTTGAAGGGCACTAATTTCTGCTTACCAGATTCAACTGCAGTGACGTGGGATGAGTGGAGTACAGCAATGTTCTTATGTGGAAAGACGACCTCAACAAGAAAGTAAGTCCAGTCAACTCTCTCTCAATCAAAATGATGGTGGCACAAAAAATTCCAACCAGTGGAGAATCCACAGATCAATATAATTAATTCTTGAGACAGGCATTATTTCTTTGCAGCAAATTTGTCTTCCAAATTCTACCTGGCTCAAGCTATGCACACATAAAAAAGGATAATTGGTATCTATCGTAGGGCTTTATGAAGCTCAGCCGTAATGCAGACACCTGGGCAAGCCAGGAAGTTCCCCTTACCTGGCGCAGTCCTGGGTGCCTGCCTAGATGGCTCTTGCAGCTCCCCTTCCTGATGTTGGTGGAAACCAAGGCTGAGAACAGGCCTCAAACCAAGGCTGCTCCAACTGGGTCAAAGCTGGAGTGGGCACTGGCAGGTTTCCCATTTCTCAGCCCTGCATCCATAGCCTGGAAGTGGCTTTGCACAGCCACCTGCTCCCCTGTACTCTGTCAGCTATTGCTGGCATTGACCTAGGGCCTAGACTCCTACTACCTAGGAAAGGCAAAATGTGAAAGGGGGGAAACTTGGCAAAGATGGGGGAGGCCTAGGAGTGACGGGGCAGTGACAGCCTTTCCATCTACCAGAACATTGGTTAGTGTGAATTTCGGTGCACCATGACAGATGAAACCATGAGTAAAGGGAGCAGTATGCTCTGAACCCCATTAGGTGATTCAGAGCTAGACGAGGAAAATCGCTCTGGTTTGGGATGTCTTGATCCAAATTTTCCCTCTTCCCCTTCCCATTCAGCCATCTTCCTTCTCACCCACAGGCTCTTCCTGACCCCACCGCGCCCCCCCAGTCCCCAGGGTACCACCTCTTACCCCTACTGCACAGCACCTATCTCTTGAGGTCCACAAGTCACTTCAACCTCTCCCACTCTCAAGCCCCAGTTTCCTCCCCCAACCTGATCTCCTCTTTCTCTGTTGGTCCGCATCACCTTGCTCAGAGTCTGGCCCCCAATTCCACTTTCCATTTTCCTTTCCTAGTCCACCTGCCTCCCCTCCCAGGGAATACTTCCTGCCCTAAGCTCGCCTTCAGGGACCTACTATGGCCCAGCTACTTAATACTGACCACTCCCCTCAAGCTCCCAGGGGCTCATCCCCCGCCCCCGCCTGGGCTGCAGCCGTCCCTATACCTTTAAGAAAGCTCCACGTGCGTGCTAACGGCGGTGACAGCATTTCCTAGCGTCTCTGCTCCCGCCCCCGGAGGCGCTGCCCATTGGCCGCCGGGTTCCTCTCTTCTCGCTCTAATTGGCCTCGCTCTCGGAAAACTCCAACCAATCACCTCTCCGCGTCTGTCTCCCTCCTCCGATCCGGGACTCCCATTGGCTCCAGGGACTTGGGACCTGTTAGCTTGGCTGGGCGACTGGCAAATCCTTCCTTCCCCCGGCAGACGCTCGGGCTGGGAAATCGGTTCCGAATCCAGCGGAACCCAGCGCCCGGCGACGCCGGGTCACGTGGCCGGCGGCCCTCATGACGTGCGGGCTGCGGGGCGTCACCGTGACGTTCGGGAGACCTGCCGTGTGGCCGGGCTTCCTCCGCCACCTGTGCATAGGTCGCGGTGCTGTCATGGACCTGGGGCCGATGCGCAAGAGTTACCGCGGGGACCGAGAGGTGCCGCCGCCCGGGCAGAGCCTCCCGCAGGAGGCGGGGGAAGAGGGGTCTCAGAGTCGTCATGGAGGGGACGGGAGTTGGGGGAGCCCCGTGGGGCCCGGGGCTGTGGGGTCACCCGTGCGAGAAGGGGCTTCAAAGACAACCGGAGGGGGAGCCGTGGGTCGTGGTGGGTAAGGGCGCGAGCTCTGGGGCCCGCCGGGCCGGCGTCCTGCTGTCTGCTGGACGCGTCTCCTCGGGCTGGTTCCTGAACCAGTCTGGGCCTCAGTTTCCTCACCTGCACAGTGCTCATACCTACTTCACGGGGATGTTATGGTCTTCACATTTGTAAAGTGCTTAGAATAATGATAAACAGCTTATAAAATGTTTGATAAATAAAGTAAATGTAATGTGGGGGACGGAGAGTAATAGCCCGCTGCCTTCGCTGCCTTCTGCTCACCGCTTGGGGGAGTTCTTTTCCCTTCCCCTCAAGGTAGGAACCAAGGGAACTGTTTTGGAATTGGGGTCCAGAGCCATGGTTACCAAATCCGGTTGCATGGGAGCATTTCCAGGAATACTTGTTAACACAGTTTTGGGGCTGGCGGGTCTGCTCAGTTGGTTAGAGTATGGTGCTAATAACACCAAGGTCCAGGGTTCAATCCTTGTGCCAGCCGCAAAAAAAAAAAAAAAAAAGCAGTGTTTTGTTGAACTTCAGACCTACTGAATGAGAAATAGGGGTGGAACCCAGGAACCTTTCTTTTTTTTTCTTTTTTTTCTTTTTTTTC
>NW_007733077.1:9983-24926 GCF_000696425.1 Galeopterus variegatus | reverse complement strand
GGATCGCAACCCTTGGCACAGTGTGGTCCGCACCATGCTCAGCCAGTGAGCGAACCGGCCATCCCTATATAGGATCCGAACCCACGGCCTCGGTGCTACCAGCACGGCACTCTCCCGAGTGAGCCACGGGCCAGCCCTTACTTCACCTTTTTATGCCTGTTTCCTCACCCATAAAATGGGGCACAGAGCTGACTGATTAGCTCACTTGGGAGTGTATCGTGCCGATAACACCAAGGTCAAGGGTTTGGATCTCCATACCAACCAGCCACCACCCCCCAAAAAGTGGGGCACAGGACCTATTTCCTGGGTACTGTTTTTATTAAACGATCATTGTTATAAGGACTAAACGAGATAATATATGAAAAGTGCTTTGAACAGTGCCCCGAGTATCGTAAGAACTATATGTGTTTATTAAATGAAGTAAACTCCCTTCCCAGGCATTTGAGGAGGCTCATCTGATCTCCCTGGACCCCATGAAGCAGTTTGCTGCCTGGTTTGAGGAGGCCGTTCAGTGTCCTGACATAGGGGAAGCCAATGCCATGTGTCTGGCTACCTGCACCAGGTGGGCATAGCTGGGGGGCCCTCTGTGGGTGGGTACGGATGAAGTAGGAAACTAGGAAGCTCTTAACTTGATGGATGCCACCTTTATAGTTCCAACTCTGCTATTAAATGCTGTGTGGCCTCAGGTCCTCAGTGTCCTTACCTCTAAACCAAAGATCAGACCACTAAATTCCATTTCAGTGATAAAATGCAGTGCCTCATTCATCTCTGCTCTTGGTGCACCCGCACACGACCCCTTGCCTCCTTCCTCTCCCCATTCACCCAAGCCCCATCTGCTCTTCAAGAGCTACATCTTGTGGGACCTCTCCATGAAGCTCTGTACTCTCTTGAAATCTAGCAATTCTTGGCTATGTCATTCATTTGACAGTCGGTCATATACATCTCTCATGTTAGCCTCTTATTTAACTCTTCTTGTCTCCCTTCACCAAAATGTAAGGCCTTCAACTTAGGGCTCTTGTACTGGGCCCCTGCGTATTCCCCCAGAGCTCTGAGCAGAGGACCTGATAATAACAGCACCTTCTGCAATTGCCCTAGTGGTGGCTGATTGCATTATTGTTGGTCCCTACCATTAGGGCCTTATTAGTTTGTGAGGGCCGCCAGAACAAAATACTATAAACTGAGTGGCTTAAACAGCAGGAATTTATTTTCTCATAGCTCTAGAGGCTTTAAGATCAAGGTGCCATCCAGTTTGATTTCTGGTGATGCCTCTCTTTGTGGCTTGCAGACAGCTGCCTTAATGCTGTGTTCTCACATGCTCTTTCCTGTGTGTGTGCAGGGAGAGAGAGAGATGCGGAGAGCTCTGTGCTGTCTCTTCTTACAAGGGCACCAGTCCTATTGGATTAGGGCCCCATCATTAGGACCTCGTCTAACCTTAATTACCTTGCTAAAGGGCTCGTCTCCAAATACAATCACATTGGGGGTTAGGTCTTCAACATACAGATTTTGGGGGGGGGACACAATTTAATCCATAACGGGGCCCCAGGCAATGGTGTCATACTTGTCCCTCCAGGACAAATCCCCAGGAGCCCATGGGAGTGGGTAGCCTGAGAGCCAGATAAGGGGGGCGCAGCTGGAGGGGGTGCTGAGACGTCTTGTGGAGAGAGGGACTAGAGAGGACACTGAAGTGGGCTCTGACCATGGTGCTGTGCTGTTGCCTCTAGAGATGGAAAACCTTCTGCCCGCATGCTGCTGCTGAAGGGCTTTGGCAAGGATGGCTTCCGCTTCTTTACTAACTTTGAGAGTCGAAAAGGAAAAGAGCTGGTGAGGGTTCATGGTAAATCCTTCCCCGGCCTGCAGGGCCCAGCCCTTGCCTCCTCCAAGGCCTTCCCACGCCCCCCACCTCCCAGTGCACTTGTCGCCAGTGCTCAGGCTCCCTCCTGCCCCAGACCCTGGCACTTGCTCTCTCCAACCGCTCCTCCCTCATCCAATAGATGCCTGATTGACCCCTGTTCCTTCCGTCTCGGCCCAAATGTTACCTCCTCAGGAAAGCCTTCCTTGACTCTCTGCAGACCCTGGTTCTGTTTTCTGTCATTGTTAACTTGCAACTTTCTGCCACTTTTTCAGTTTGTAATTATGGATTTATTTATGTCATGATGTGATTAATATGTATCTCCTCTGTGAGACAGTAAGTAATGTGGGAACAGAGGCTGCATTGGTTTGATCTCTGTTATCCCCAACAATTCTTCCGGTGTTGGGTGCAGAGTTGGCACTTGGTATGCATTCAGTGAATAAATTCAAAATGAGTAGGCCTCCCTGAGTCTGTGCCAGTCAAACGTGCATTTCTCAGGACTTGTAAATCTAAGGGTGAGAAACAAGGCCAAGCCTCACTTTGGAGTCAGACTGGCTTAAACCCAGCTCCAGCACTTACTGTGTGAACTTGGGCACATTACTTAACCTCTCTGAGCCTATCTCCACATCCGTGACAGTAGGCCTAGCTTTGAGGATTTAAATAAGACACTCCAGTGAATGCATCTGCTGTGGGCCTACATGCTGCATGCAGCTCTCATGCCTTCCATGCGTGCCGGAGGCATCCTCTCCCTGTCCTGATGGCGTCTATGGATTCTCGTTCATTTGCAGGACTCTAATCCATTTGCTTCCCTTGTCTTCTACTGGGAACCCCTTCACCGTCAGGTGAGTGAGTGTTCCCAGGACAGCCTGGGGTGGGCTGGGTTGGCAGAGGTCTGAGTTTACAGACAAGCCTAGTGAAGATCCTCACACGGGGCAAGCATGCTGCCTAGGCTGGGCACTCTGCCTCTCAAATAGCTCTCAGTCAGGTGGTCTAGTTGGAGCCAGGAGTGGTGGGGCAGTGGGTAGAGAGAAGTCAGAGGGCAGAGAGGCTCAGGACCTATGCTGGCAAGGAGAGCAGGTGGCACTGAACGCCATCCAGCCAGGGCCATTCCTGAGCAGGTGCGTGTGGAGGGCCCTGTGAAGAAGCTGCCCGAGGAGGAGGCTGAGTCCTACTTCCACTCCCGCCCCAAGAGCAGCCAGATTGGGGCTGTGGTCAGTCACCAGAGTTCTGTGATCCCTGATCGGGAGGTGAGTGGGGCTCCTCCTCTGTCGTTCCCAGATGGTGGGGTCCTTGGCTCATCCCCAGAGGCTGTCCCCAGGGGATGCCAGGCCCTCCTTTCTAGCTAAATGAAAAGGACAATCTCTCTGGGGGAGGTGGGGATGGGGAAACAGGCCTCCTTTATCTGTCTGAGCCTCCTGTTGACTGTGCTCCTGGAGGACACGGGCCAGTCTGCCTTACTCACCTGTGTCCTGTGCCAGGCCCAGAGCACATACTTAGTAAGTTGGTAGTAAGTGAGTTATTGACTGGCCTAACTCTTCCTCTCTTTCCTTCCCCTGAGCAGTATCTGAGAAAGAAAAATGAAGAACTAGAGCAGCTCTACCGGGAACAAGAGGTGCCTAAGCCAAAATACTGGTAAGTGATACCTGGTAGTTGTCTAGAAGGGGACATGAGGACCCCCACGTTTATGTGAAGCCACCCTGTCTGTGGAATTACAGATCTACTCCTCCCCAGCAACCCTCATTAGATGCATCCCAGCAACTTCTTTCAAGAGACCCTGGGATGAGAAGTGGGTGGGAGAGTGACCTGGCTGGAAAAATCCACAGAACACTGAAACCTCTGCTTCTCCCTGCAGGGGTGGCTATGTCTTGTTACCGCAGGTGATGGAGTTCTGGCAAGGCCAGACCAACCGCCTGCATGACCGGATTATCTTTCGGCGGCACCTACAGACAGGAGATTCCCCTCTGGGGCCCATGACCCACCATGGGGAGGACGACTGGCTGTATGAGAGACTTGCACCTTGACTCCAGAATCTGGGGACTCTGGAGCTGGGGCTAGGTGCTCAGAGAGGGTGTTGGACTGGGGCACTGGGAGCCAGGACTTTCTTTCTAAACCCCCCATCCCTTATCCCTGGGGCCCTTCAGAGCTTGTCCTCCAAGTTCTCTGTACTCAGGTGGCTCTCCAATTAGCTGGCAGTGGAGTATAACAGTGACACAGAGAATCACAAACAAGAAGTAATCCCATACTTTATTGACCTTGCCTGTGATTTTTGGAATAGCTCCCTCTAGGGGTAGCAACTGGTGTGACTCCCTTTCTGGTGACACAGGGTGGGCCCTCAGCAACCCTTTCTGTTACCATAAGTCATACCAGCCAAAGCTGATTGGTCCCAGTGTAGGCACCTGAGCCAATCTAGCCAGTCAGATTTTCTTGTCAATAATTTGAAATTTGAAATGGAGAGACCCAGAGCCTTGGGAGTCATTGTAACCAAGACACTAATGGCAACCAACACACAACAGTGTCTGGCTGCTCTGTTGCTGCCCTGGATCCCTCCTTCCCAGGTCTACATGGCACAGTTCCTCCCTCTTCCTCAAAACATCCCACTTTATCTGTAAAAAAAAAAAATTTTTTTTGGCTTAAAATAGCTAGAATCAATTTGTGTTACTTAAAACTTAAAAGAACCTGAACTTGGGCCGGCCCGTGGCTCACTCGGGAGAGTGCGGTGCTGATAACACCAAGGCCACGGAATTTTTTTTGGCTTAAAATAGCTAGAATCAATTTGTGTTACTTAAAACTTAAAAGAACCTGAACTTGGGCTGGCCCGTGGCTCACTCGGGAGAGTGCGGTGCTGATAACACCAAGGCCACGGGTTCGGATCCTATATAGGGATGGTCGGTTCACTCACTGGCTGAGTGTGGTGCTGACAACACCAAGTCAAGGATTGAGATCCCCTTACCGGTTATCTTTTAAAAAAATAATTTAAAAAATTAAAAGAACCTGAACTCTTTTACCAATAGTACATATAGTACTTACGTACTGATTGCTGCCTTCCATTGTTTGAAGCACAGCAATGTGGAAAAGAGATTAAGTTTATTCTCTGTAGCTCCAACGGGCCCAAAGGTGGAAGTAACAGGGAAGTAGGTTTCATCTCGATATGGGGAGGGAGAGATTTCTAACAATCAGAACTGCCTAAGAGGAGTGGGCTCTCTGTTAGGTAGTAAGTGTTCTGTCCCTAGCAGTATTCAATCCCTGTCAGTCAGGAATTTTGTAGAAGGCGTTCATGTGCTGGCACCTACAGGCGAGGGAGTTGTTTTTTTTTTTTTGTCCTTTTTGAGACCGTCCGCACCGCGCTCAGCCAGTGAGCGCTGTGAGCGCACTGGTCATCCCTATATAGGACCCGAACCCGCAGCGGGAGCGCTGCTGCACTCCCAGCGCCGCACTCTCCCGAGTGCGCCACTGGCTCGGCCCAAGGGGGAGATTTTAATCAAGCTTTACTGTCCATGTTTGTTTATGGAAACTTTGTGTGTGTGTGTACGCACATATATATTTCATTTTTCAAATATAAAATTAAATTATTATAGAGATTATGCTCTTCACACTGCTCATACATCCCCTTGCCCTACTCCCTACCTCTTTCTACTGATGATGTTGATTTCTAGATCACTGGTTTTCACCCACATTGGAATTACCTGGGGAGCCTTTAAAATCCCAGGGAATCCTGTGCAGCCAAAGTTAAGACCTCCTGGTCTAGATCCTTGCTACTTGTGTGTGGAGCACTTTAGAGATGCGGACCTTCAGGCTCACCCCTGATCCACTGAATCTGATTCTGTATTTTCACAAGACCCCCAAGGGACCAGATGCGCTGACCTCACAGTCTGTGATCCTTTAATAACCCTTCAGTTGAGTCCCGTGCTGAACTGTATTTGCTTTCCTTGAGCACAAGCCTGCCGACCAGGGACACACTGGATAAGCAAGCGGCCTACTGGCAACTGAGAGGAGCCAGGCTGGGTAAATGTTTGCTGTGACTAAGACAGGATCAGAGAACTATTATTTGCACTGGTTGGGGTAGAAGTTGCTACTCTATAAACTGCTTCCTTTGACTGTGTGGGCGTGTGCTTGTCTATTATTGAGAAGCCTCCTCCAAGGGCAGCCCTCTCCTATGTTAGATCCCCTCCTAAGCCTGAGCACAGGAGGGCACATCCGCCCTGTGGCTACCTGCAGGACAGGACACTGGGTGCCCTTACCTCCCTGCCCTTTTCGTCGTTGTGCTGTGAACTGTAATTTTATGAGTACACGTGTATACGCGCTGTGTAGCCCCCCAGCTTTGAGCCTGGTCTCAGCAGTTCCTTTTTGGTTCTCTGTCCATCAATCACTGTGCCAAGTCTGTAATAAAAGCCTGTCAGCCGTGTGTGATACTAATTTTCAACCTGGCCCGGTCCTGCCCCCTCCCCTCCTCAGGAAAGGAGGGGAGTTGGGAATTTAAGCGACTTTCCTCCCACCTGGCTTCTCCTCGCCGTGTAGATTGCGCGTCCAGCAGGGGGCGCCGGCAGCCCAGGGTCGGCTCCTTCTGGGCAGTGGAGGCCAGTTCTAGGCGGCCTCCCCAGTCTCCCCTTCCTCTGCTTGGATGGTGTCCCAGTGAAACTGTGGTTGATAACCCGTAGCCTCTCCCGGCTCCTGCACATATTTGCGCTCTCCGTTCCTCCTCTGTTCCCGTGAAAACTTGCAGCTGCCTCAGCTCTTGACTCCCTGGACAATCAGATCTCCCTTTGGCATCTAGTATCCCCTCAACTCTCCATTCACCCAGCCCCCCAGCTCAGGGACATATGTGGGGTTTCCCTGGAAAATTCCTGTGGAGGTCACTTTGGGGCTGTGGAGCAGGGTCAGCATGCAAGGGGCAGAGGGGCCTCGGACCCTCTTACCGAAGGGGGGTAATGGTGATATTGGAGCAGGTGGCAATGCAGTACCAGTATTAGGTAGAACCATGGGTCAGTGGCCCATGGCCCATCCCCATCCCCTGCCTCAAGGAACCACAGGATGGGCTGATGTGGGAGGTACCTGCAGTTTGGGGTCTAAGGAAACACCCAGCCACTAAGCCTGTTGGCCTTATCCCATTGGTTCCAGCGTCTGTAACTCCCTCTTGAGTGATGCTCTCACAGGATGGGCTGATGTGGGAGGTACCTGCAGTTTGGGGTCTAAGGAAACACCCAGCCTCTAAGCCTGTTGGCCTTATCCCATTGGTTCCAGCGTCTGTAACTCCCTCTTGAGTGATGCTCACCTCCCAGGATCCTAAGGCCTAGACATTGCCCTCTCTCCACCGCACCTCCTCTTCTGCAGGTGTCTGCTCCTCCTTCTGAGCCTCAGTTTCCCATTCCCTCCAGCAGATAAGAATCAGAAGTGGAAGGAGCTGTGTGGGGCAGTCCCAACTCCACCACTATGAGTGCCTGACCTAGGGCGAGGAATTTAACTTCTCTAAGCCTCAGTTAACTCATCTGGAAAAGGGGGCTTATGAAAGCACCTGTCTCGGGTGATGAGAGGATTAAAGGAGGAACCTTGTGGAGTACTTTCTCCAGAGCTGCCTGTTGTAAGCACCTGTAAGTGTTAGCTATTAACGCTGGGCAAGGCTGCCAGTATGGGGAAAGTCTGAGCTTCTCAAACAGATGCTTTATGGACCGAGTAATTGGTAAGACCCTAGAAAGTTCCACGTAGAGGGGAGGGGTCGGGGAAGAAGCGTTGGGGAAGGCAGCACCCCTGGGCACACCTTGGTCCCTCCAGCTCCTGGTCTCCCTCACTCATTCTTGCAATTCCTCCTGGCCTGGGTAAGTCACCTAACAAAGGCCCCTTGTACAGATCTGTTTGTTTTGGTAATAAATTTCCTGAGCAATAACTCCCTGGGGTGGGGTGGCCCAGCGGCATGCAAGGAGGTGACCTGGAAGCCGCAGGACCACATTGTTAAGTGGCCAACTTGGTCTCTTCCTGTTCCCACCATAAGCTCCAGAGATTTTTCCAGTTCTTGTGGCTTGAGAAAGACCCAGACATAACATCATAGGGTTAGAGCTCTCTCCTCCTTAAACTGAAGCCGTGAGGTATGGTGGAATTTCTTAACAGAGAAAGCGGGGAGGAAACCAATATTTAACCGAACATCTACTATGGGGCTAATGGGCCACTTAATACTAGCCACTGTGTATGAAATAGGTATTACTACAGCCCCCTTTTACAGAAGAGGGAACTGAGGCTCAGAGGAGATTTTTAAAAAATGTTTCTAAGGCCACCCAGCTACAAAGGGGTAGAGGCGGGATTTGAACCTGATTCCAAACCAAACTACTGAGATTTCGGGGTCAGTCACCAAAGGTCTGCCACACTCTCTCGGAGCCCCTGATGGCCTCTCTGTTGACCAGAAAGAACCGACCACTGAGGTATAACTAGCTCCTTCCTCTGCTTCCTACCCCCCAATACTAGGGCTAGTTTGATGGTGAAATTAGTGACCCAGTTCCTACATCGTCACACTAGGGGGCCTTCCTGAAGCTTGAAAGGAGCAGTTTAAGCCCAAAGGTCCACTTTTCTTACATAAAGGGAGGTAAAGGCATGAAAAACAGTCATCTCAATAAATGCAAGACAAGAGCATAAATAGGTTCTCTACTTTTGCGACATTGTTTATTACAAAGAGAGAAACCTACAATTATTTTTTTAAACAAAATTCAAGGCTCCAGGACTCATCTCTGGGGCTGATCCATCTTAAATACCAGTAAGGGAAGGAGAGGAGAAAACTGGCTGCTTTGGGCTCTTACCAGAGCTTCTCCACCCATTCTCCAGTTTGGACCCTTGGGCCAACGTAGCTTCCCTTTGAGGGTGTGTGACTTGACACCTGCACAAGTGGTGGCCAAAGCAGGAACCCGTAGGATTACTAATCTCTGTGGCAACCCCCATGGAGTGCCAGGGACCTCACCCCCTCCACACCTGGGGGTGAAGTTCCAGGAAGTTTGCCACTGTGTTGGGAGGTAAGCTCAAGTTCAGCATCTCCACCTCCAGCTCAAGGAAACCACCCTCCATCACGTGGCTTCTGGAAAATGTGCTGTCCTCAGGATTGGAAAACAGTCCCAGGCAGAGAAAGTAGAGGGAGCAGCAATTCAGACTCACCCTTGACCTTGTGCCCAGGAAGGAGGTGGAGTCTGTCCAGCTCCCTCTCTTTATTCCCTGCCACGCCCCCCTCCCTGCTGGCACTGCCATTCCTCCACAGGGGACTGTCCTTCCCAGCAGTGGGGGGTGGTCTCCATCCTTGAACTGGAGTGCCTTTGTATGTGGTCAGGGGAGGGTGGGAGGACCTGGGATCTCCCAGGCCTCACAGAAATCTGGGGCACATAAATACAAACCTAAAAACCAGACATTTCCTGCCAGCAGGCATCAACTGCCCCCCACGGCTTCTGCTGTGGCCGAAGAGGCCAGCGTGGCAAGCCCCTGCCTCAGACCCGGCTGCTGGTGGGGAGATGGCAGGTGCCAGCATCCCCCTCAGCCCCGTCATTGTTTTTTGCCCTCCCGGTCATCAAATAGGTTGGGGTTCTCCGCCAGTGTGGCTCGAACTTTTATCTTCTCCTTGAAGCGGCCCGAATTGGAGACTTTGACATGCTTGCCCTTGGTGTTCTTGTCCACAATCTTCTCCAGGCGGGTGCTAAAGTCGCTGTTGGGGGCCCCAGCCTCGGGCCGCGGGGGCTCCGCGCCCCCGTCCGTCTGGGCATAGGAGTCGGGGATCTCATACAGCACCTTGGGAGTGGATTTCTTCTTGCGGAGGAAGGTCAGCTTCCACCAGCCGACTTCAGTCATGGCGCTGCCTGGGCCGAGGTGGGGCTTCTGCAGGGTGGGAGGGACAAAGGGTCAGTGGGAGACGGGGTGCCTTTGGACCGGCCCTCTCTAGACTCATTCTCATGGGCTATTTTATGAATTGAAGAAAGAGTTGAAGGTAGGGCCAGAGAAACCCAGGATTCAGGTGAGCAGGTGCCACAGCGCTCGTGGAGAGCATGAGAAGAAGGCAGGGTCTGAGGAAAGGGCCACCAAGATTGAAGGTAGGGCCAGAGAAACCCAGGATTCAGGTGAGCGGGTGCCACAGCGCTCGTGGAGAGCATGAGAAGAAGGCAGGGTCTGAGGAAAGGGCCACCAAGTCAACATCAGCAGGGAAGCCACCCAAGCCAGGCAGGGGGGCAGTGGGACAGCCACGCACAACACCCTGCAGGGCTGTAGGGAGCTTCGAGATCATTCCTGCCAGGCACCTCAGTGCTGCAGGCAGGTGAACAGCGTGCTGGGTCACATGGCATCAGGCCTGTGACACCATTCCCCGCTCTTCCCACTACACCACCGGCCCTGCTGCCTGGGATGGGCAGGCTATTGACTGGAGCACATGGACAGACACACGCTGTGCATTCTGTTTGGGATTCACCACAAAATAACATAGAGTTTGTGATATTCCAAGCAAATTGAAATTCCCAGTGGTGACCAGCAGGACTAACGTAGCTGCTGAGCTTTTCCTAAGGGGGAGAAGCAGGAACGTCCAGGTGGGGAGTGGGAAGGCCTGGGGTCCGTCCTGGCCTTGCAACCTCTGGCAAGTTACTTCTCTGGGCCTCAGTTTCCTCATCTGTCCCTTGCAGCCCTACCACTTAACTCTTCCGCTAATTCCTGCCCACAGAGGCAGGCATGCTTTGCAAAGTAAAACTTGTAATGGTAATAATTACTAAGGGATGGCTCTATTTCCCCACAAGCTTCCACAAGGACAGGAGTTTGAAGGGGAGCTAAGAGTCTGGAAGGCAGTTAGGTGGAGCCCAGAGGTATGTGTGGGATATGGTCACCACAGGTTGTACCTTCCATAAGGACACCCACTGGAGTGGGGTGAGGAGGTGAAATCCTGTCCTCTCCATGCACAAGCTTGTGTGTCCTGACATGGAGCTGCCTTTGTCAGGGACCTCACCTTCTACCAACTTCCACAAAGGTGCTATAGGAGCTTGGGGAAGTTCTGGAAGATGAAGGTGACTGGATGTTGCTGAACACTGGGGCATGTAAGCTAGGAGCAGGCAGCAGTCGACCAGGGTAATTAAGATCAATCAAAGAGTGAGCAGAGTGGTGAGAATTATAGGCATCTCTGGGCCTGGTCTGGAGGGGTGGGTGGTCTGGTTCTCAGGACTCCTGGGTGTGTGCTGCGGAAGCTCCAGGAGGAGGGGGCGGCAGGCAGCGCACACCGGGAAGCTGGATGGTCAGCCGGCCCAAGCCCGGGCGAACATACTTGTGTCACCCCCTGTCACATACTGATGGTCTTTGCTAACTTTTCTAAAAAGACCAGAAAGAAATAGGCCAAACAATAGTGGTTTTCTTTATGTAGAAGGAATAGAGGATGCTTTCTCCCCTTTAGTTTTCTAATTTCCAGAATTTCCATAATGAGTATGGATTTTTTTTTTTTTTTTAAAAGATGACCGGTAAGGGGATCTCAACCCTTGACTTGGTGTTGTCAGCACCACGCTCAGCCAGTGAGCGAACCGGCCATCCCTATATGGGATCCGAACCCGTGGCCTTGGTGCTATCAGCACCGCACTCTCCCGAGTGAGCCACGGGCCGGCCCGAGTATGGATTTTTTTAGGGGGGATCATATCAAATTCAGGAAAAATGAAAGCAGGGTGTTGGCCTAGGCTTGGGTGAGTTGAACGCCTGCCTCCATCGCCCTCTCGCTGCTGCTGTCTCCTGCCCCTCCATGCACCCACCCCCTTTATCAGAGCACATGCCTGGTAGATTCCTTCCCACCTCTTTTTCCAGGCAGCAGATCTCACATTGCCAGCTCTGTCTCTTTTGAGGGGCTCAAGCAGCAAGAGAAGCCAAGGGGAGACCTTGTGCAGCTCCCACTTAGAAGGTGAAGGAGAGGGTGAGAGTGGCCACATAAACACTTTCAGGGCACCCTGGAGAGGTGAGCGCACCAAGGGACAGCCTGAGAGGTTTGCTTTGGCAGCTTGCCCCACCTGGGCTTAGCACAGCCTTGCACAGAACGTGGTGTTCCAGAATGGGTTTCTGGAAGGAGTTGCAGGGAGGGCAGGCAAGGAGGGACAAGGCACTTGCTTGATCTCAGGGTGCCCAGTTGCTGCCTTGTCTGCAGCAAGGCCCATGGCCTCCCAACCACCCGTCCGGGGCTGCCAAGGAACTTGGGGAATGGAGGAACAGAAGATCCTGCTCCTGAACCTACTATAGCAACCAGATTTCCTAGCTCCGTGAGAGAAAGTGGCCTCTGCCTGTGCCAGTTAAAATATACCCATTTTAAAGGATATTTCAAGTTAGCATCCCCAGGGCTTAACTCTCTGGAGTAAAGGGAGCCACAGATCACAAGGTACTTGTCAGAAAACCACAGAGGCAGGAATAGCCCTTCTCCCCTACCCTGGGGCTTCCGCCAAGGCACCAAGGCACCAAGGCACCAAGACACTGTGCTCTTTTGTCCTGGTCATGTACCCTGGTCTCTCCAGGATGCTCTTTGCCAGGCCTTCCTGTCCCCTTTGTCCAGGAGGACATGTGAGCACAAGTAAGCAGGTGTTCGTCCCTTTAGGTGAGCCTGACATATGGAAATTTGAACTTGCAAAACAGAAAAATTAGCAGACTATTCTTTGTTTTACAAAATAACCTAGCTATAGGATTCCTTTACATAGTGCTTAAAAGATAGTATAAAATTTGATTTGCTTAAAAAAAAAAAGATGGTGTGATATCCAAACTTTCCAGATACACAAAGTTGCAAAGAGCAAGCTATCTGTGGCCGCAAGCCCATGCCTAATCACAGAAGGCTGGAGGAGATTTGGGGTGGGGTGGGGTACTTAGGATTTCAGATTTGGTGACACGCAGTAGGCCCTGCAGTCATCTTGTGCAGGGCCCTGAGCTGGCCATGCTGAAGGCTAGGCCCTTGCCCTGGGGCCCTGCAATCCAAGAGACAAGGAAATCAGTCCTTGAGGATGCCTGCTCCACCTCCAATGTTTGCACAGCTTTGGGGCCCAAGAAAGGCCTCATGGGACAGCCTGCCACCCCCTGCCTTTGGTGGCCAGCACCATGGCATGCACGTGGGTGCACCAGGACAGGTCACTCCACCCCAGCTGGGTTTTGTGAGCTGCTCTGAATGGCTTTGCCCAGACTGGACCGGGCCCCTTCTGAGCTGGGACAAGTTAGCCATTGACTGGAGCAAGGGTGGAGGTGCAGGTGGGGGAAGAAAGTCAGCTTCTGTGTTCTAAGATAAAACCCAGAATCCCCCCAGCCCCCCAGCCCTCTGCAAGGCCCCTAATGGCACTTGTCTTCCCCGGGTGACACTGGGTTACCCTGGATAGGAACAGAGAGAAGTTCCTACCACACAGCCAGAAGCATGCTCCGGCTGGGGGTCAGAGTGGGCTCCAGTTCAGCAAGAGTTAATAGAGAACTGCTCTGGAGTGAAACTTTCTCAGCAGGAGCTCTGTTGGAGGCTTGGATTGACTCCAAGAGGCCAGTGGGATGAGTCCGGTGGAGACCGCATGCCTGGGTTTCCCCTTCCCGCTGGGCTTGTCAGCCATGGATGCAGAACAGAGTGCCCTGACAGGGGACTGTGCCTTGATTTCCCCACCCTCGGGCCCTCTGCCTGTACCTGTTATCCTGACTGCTCCGGGCTGGAAGCGAGACCTTCCCTAGAGGAGCTGAGTGTAGGAGCTGCCGGGGAGGGTGAGACTGGGGGAGGAGGGGGTGCCTCCAGGGTGCCGTGCCAGGCAAGGCTCGGGCCAGGCGAGGTGGGTAGGAGCAGCTAGCTGCACAGTCAGGTGCAAGAGAAACAGGTGCAGGAGCGGTACCTGTTCCGAGGCAGTTCCTGGAGTCAAGGTGAACCTGAAACCCAGCCCCTCCCGGCTAAGTAAACAGAAGCAGAGGCCGGCTCAGGCTGATGAATATTCATCACCCCAGAAATCCAATCCCAGAGCCCCTGAATCCACCCAGAAGCCAGGGTCCTCCCGGGACCGCCAAGCTGGGGGAGGGAATCCCAAGGGAAGTCTCGGGTGGGGGAACACAGAGCCTCTTTCCTCAGTTTCCCCTCTCTCGAGTACCTGGTTGCACACCCCCCAACCCAGCTGTAGCCAAGGTCACCCCCACCCATTTCATCCTCCAAAGAGGCTCTAACCCCTCTCCAGCTTGGACTACCTCCTGGACATTGCCCAGGGCACAACCGGGAAAGGGTTAAGGGCCACTGCTCCATTGGCGGGCTGGGCAGGACGGGGTGCACCCCAGCTCTCTTTGAACTCCCTGAGTCGAAACCAGTCCCTGGTTAGACTGGTTGGCAGACCGGTTCCCAGGCTGCCTGCTCCCCCGCCCGCCCTGAAGCCTCAAAGCTCCTCCGGTGGGTGCTGGATGGGGGGCTGTGGCTCCCTCGGGACAGGACCCGAAGGGCTGCTCCTCAGGATCTCCCCAGGGGGGAAATAGGAGACATAGGCCCCTCTTTGGTCCAAGTCCTCCACACCCACCACAACCTCAAACATCCTCATTTCCCTCCTCCCTCGCTTAGAGGTGGGCTTCAGTGTCCTTAAATTGCATGCAAAATTCCATCTGTGTGGGCAGAGGCGCATTGATTTTACTTTTTAATTTTTATTTTTTGCGGCTGGCTGGTATAAGGATCTGAACCCGTGACCTTGGAGTTATAAGGTTGTGCTCTAACCAACTGAGCCAAGTGGCCAGCCCTGGAATTATACTTCTATCTGACTCTCAGAAAGAACTGTGACAGCCTCCCCACCCCAAAGTATCACTTGATTGAACTTCCCCCAAATTTCCAGCTGTCTACTGGAAGGGCCTTACTGGCTATTACAGTACGAAATTGGCAAAATCTGGGGCAAGCTCTCAGATGGGGCCCTGGCAGAGCAGGCGGAGAGGGAAAAGCAAGACGGCAGGTGGTGGGCACACGGCTGGGGGGCAGGGGCAGGGGCAGCGTGTGTGCACAGGGGTATCATCCTCACTCATTTGCAGCCACTCTCCTCTTCCTGCAAACCCGTCACCAGCTATGCCGGCGTGTAGCCCGCAGCCTGGGCTGCTCTTGCAGGTGGCTCTGCACTCAGGAGAACGTTGTTTTGAAGCCACCCTGAGGTGGCCATTTG
>NW_007733077.1:6558-9663 GCF_000696425.1 Galeopterus variegatus | reverse complement strand
TTGGAAGGGCCTTACTGGCTATTACAGTACGAAATTGGCAAAATCTGGGGCAAGCTCTCAGATGGGGCCCTGGTAGAGCAGGCGGAGAGGGAAAAGCAAGACGGCAGGTGGTGGGCACACGGCTGGGGGGCAGGGGCAGGGGCAGCGTGTGTGCACAGGGGTATCATCCTCACTCATTTGCAGCCACTCTCCTCTTCCTGCAAACCCGTCACCAGCTATGCCGGCGTGTAGCCCGCAGCCTGGGCTGCTCTTGCAGGTGGCTCTGCACTCAGGAGAACGTTGTTTTGAAGCCACCCTGAGGTGGCCATTTGTGTTTGAATTCTCTCTGCCCTGGGCATTGCTGGAGAGTGGGAAACTCCTGCTGCATATTCGGGGTCCCTGCAGCTTCTTGTGCCCAGCGCTGCCCAGCCCAGATGCTCAAGCCACCCGCCACTACCTTCCTCCATGGACTGAGTGCGTATGTGCCAGGCACAGAGTGAGGCACTGGGGAGAGAAACGGCATGAAATTCCCTCTTTCCCTGCCTCCCCCTCCGAGTTACATTTTATTTTATTCATTATTATTATTTTTACCAAGTTACATTTAAATCCTAATTAACCAACTCTTAAACCTGTCCCACCATCTCCAATCCTGCTTCTACTTTCTCCAGCTTCTTATGGCCCCTTGGATTCGTATTCCCCTCCATCCTTAATAGCCTCCCTGCCCCTAAATAGTCCTCAGGTGGACCGTCCTTCAAAGACTCCCCATACTGGAACCCACTTGGCCTTGCCCTCCTAGGATGGGGCCTCTGCAGCCTCCTTTGCTGCCCTCCCACCCCTCCCAACTCTCTCTGAACACTAGACCCTTCTCTGCCTACCTTCCTGGTGCAGAGGCTGCCTAGAAGGGGAGATTAGAAGTGCTTGCTGTGCTCTTGATGAGGAATGGCCTCCCCAACCTTTGTGCAACCCAAGAAAAACTTCTATTCGTCCCTCAAAACCTGAATTAATTACTACACCTCCCACTCCACTAGGAATTTTCTTGTTCCACTTTCTGCGTTCATGTAAAGCTTGCTCATATAGTTCTATTTAACATGATATATACCATGATTAATTATACATGCGTATAGACACACACATACGTATGGCATTATAATGATCTATTCATGATCTGCCTCCCTTATAGGATTTCAGCTCCTTGAACCTAGAATTATGGATCATTGATACAGACCTGACATACAGTAAGTGTTTAATGCAAGCTTGAAAACATGAATGAGAAACAGAAGCATTGTCTTTACCCAAAGAAACTCTTAATTTAGCCAATTGCTTTGTCCTACTCTCCCGGGGGCAGGTAAATGGGAGAGAAGACCCATTTATTTGACTTCTTGAGCTTTGAGCTACAGCAGGCGTGTCGTTATGTTATCATCTCCCTATGTTGATGTGAATTGGAGGATATTATTTTGCAACATCTCCCTATCTCTAGTGCAAAGTACACAGTTGTCCCAGGAAGGTGCCCACAGCTTCCTGGACCTGTCACTTTCTCTGAAAGCCCAGTCCACTTAGAGAGTGGATGTCTGGTTCAGAAGACACCAGAGGAAGCCAAAAACTCATCCCAGATCAGGTTTTGGAAAGAGATGGGAAGGAGGGTGAGATGGGCTTGAGCCTGGGGGACAGTAACCGGGGGTGAGGTCCCCGATTCCCATCTGCACAGGAAGGGGCTCGTGTTGGAGGTGATCATTGTCCCTGACTCTAGAACCCAGGCTCCTAAGTCTGAGGCCCCGGGCACTGGAGAAGCAGCCCCAGAGAGTACTGCAATGGCAGGCCACTCCTTTCCTGAGTCCCACCAGGACCAGGTGCAGGTGGAAGAGGCCCTGGCTCATCCTCCTGGGAGGGGCCAATCCCTGGCCTTCAGGGGATTTATTTCTGGGAGGAGCTGGGTGGGGAGCGGAGTTTGAGATAAGACTGTGAGCTATGACTATGACTCCCCACACGTAGGCCACTTTATTACTTCATAAAAATTTTTGCCCTTAAGTGCACCTTCTTAAAACTAGGTTCAAGGGTTATATTAGTTTGTTTTTCTGTCGCTCATAACAGAATACCTGAAACTGGGTAATTTATAAGAAAATGAAATTTATTATAGATTTGGAGGCTGGGAAGTCCGACATCTTAGGGGTGCATCTTGTGAGGGCCCTTTTCGTGGTGGGCTCTCTCTACAGTCTCATGGAGACCAGGGTATCACATGGCGAGGGCTGAGAAGAACCCAGTTAATGTGCTCACTTGCTCTCCTTATAAAGCCACCTGTCTACACCCATGATAACCCATTAACCCATTAACTTATGAATGGATTAATCCATTCATGAGAGCATAGTACTCATGATCCAATCACCTCCTAAAGCTCCCACCTTTCAACACTGCCACATTGGGGATCAAGCTCCCACATGAGCTTTGGAGGGGACAAACTTTCAGACTATAGCAAGTGTGATACGCCATATGCAAACACATGGTGTGCACATTTTCAGAAATTTGTCCTTGTTGAGTAGAGCAAGTTAAATTCACCTAAGGGAGTGTCAACGCCCTTGGTGGCTTGCTGGGGCCCTGCTGGGCACACAGCCATGGCCCCCATTGGGTTAAAAATCCAATGTGGTCCAATACTTTCCTTCCACTTTACTGACCTCTGCCCAAGGAGTAGATCTAGGCTCCAGGGATATTTCTTTCCCAAAACAGGGAGAAGAGAGGAGCTGCCATTCTCCCCAGCATGCTCCCTTCTCTGGAAGGCCAAGAAACTGTAGATCCTGGGGATGCCCAGTCTGGCTGAGGTGACAAGCGGGGCAAGGCCAAAGGTGCGGGTGGGCAATGCCAGGTGCAGCTGGGAGGTGGGGCAGGGGCAGGCAGGAGCTGCACTCTGACCTGAGGTGGTGGTGGGGTTGCCATTGGAGGGGGCTTTCTTCTTGCTTTATGGTGGGGAGTGGGGGTATGAGCAGCCAGTATTCACAGGGACTGGGTTCCAGGTACTCTTCCAAATGTTCTGTATCTGTGCACTCTTTTTTTTTTTTTTTTTTAAAGATGACCGGTAAGGGGATCTTAACCCTTGACTTGGTGTTGTCAGCACCACGCTCAGCCAGTGAGCGAACC
>NW_007733077.1:0-5606 GCF_000696425.1 Galeopterus variegatus | reverse complement strand
CACAGCCACCCCCTGCAGTGAGTCCTCTAACTGGGTATACCCATTTGCATCTGTGTACTCTTGATGCTCACAGCCACCCCCTGCAGTGAGTCCTCTAACTGGGTATACCCATTTGCACCTGTGCACTCTTGATGCTCACAGCCACCCCCTGCAGTGAGTCCTCTAACTGGGTATACCCATTTGCACCCCCACTGGCAATTTTCCTGTTACTTTGTGTTAGCTTCCTGTGGCTCCGTTAGCAAACTACCGCAAACTTGGTGGCTTAAAACAACAGAAATTTATTCCCTCATCGTTTTGCAGGTCGCAAGTCTGAAATCAGGTTTACTGGGCCAAGACCAAGGAGTTGGCAGGGCCTGGATCCCTCTGGAGGCTCCCGGGAGAATCTGTTCCTCGCCTCCTCCAGCTTCTGGTGACTGTCGGCATCCCCGGGCTTGCGACCCCGTCTCTCCAATCCCTGCCTCCTCTGTCTTCATGGCAGCCTTTCCTCGTCTGTATGTCTGGTTAATGTTCCTCTGTCTCTCTCTTGTAAGACACTTGGATGGCATTTAGGGCCCACTCAGATGATCCAGGATTATCTTATCTCAAGATCCGTAACTTGGTCACTTTTTCGAAGACTCCTTTTCCAGATGAGGCCACACTCCCAGGTTCTGGTGATTTGACACGGACATCTTTTGGTAGGTCATTTTTCCATTTGCCATACTCTTCCTTCTAACTGTATTGTCAGACAGTGGCAGACAACAAGTGTGTCTCCCAGCTCCTCCTTCAAGGCCAGCCACGGGAGTGCGGTCAGCAGTTGGCCACTGGCTGTCATCTCCTTCAGGGTCTGCCTCACCTCACCCAAGGGTGTGCCCTTCTGGGACAGCAGCTCACTTCTAGGGATATAAAAGTCCGGCCATTCCAGCCCCGTGAAGGACACTCTGAGGGACAATATTCACTCCAGAACCCCCCATCAAGTTGACTGAAGCATTGTCAGGACAATGGATTCTCCCTCTGACCAATCCTACTGCCATCTGGTTCTTCTCACAGCAAATAATCCCTAATAAAAATCTCGCCCCCCAAAACGCCACCTCATTCTGGAGAACACACCCTGTAACACAGACATTTCAATTTTGCCAGTTTGGTAGAAGTGAAGCAGTCGTCTTATATCTGCGTTACCCCGATGGCCTGGATTGAATAGTGCCACCCAAAACTCACATCCACCCCGGACCCCAGAATGTGACCTTAGTTGGGAATAGGGACTCTGCGGATGTATTTAGTTGATATGTGTTCATACTGGATTAGGGTGGGCTCTAAATCCAAGGACTAGTGTCCTTATGGGAGGACAGATACAGAGACACACAGAGAGCACGCCATGTGACGATGGGGGCAGAGACTGGAGTGCTGCAGCCGTAAGCCAAGGAACACCAAAGATCACCAGCAACACCCAAGGCCAGGCGGCAGGCATGGAACAGATTCTCCTTCAGAGCCTCTGGAAGGAACCGACCGTGCTGATGCCTTGATTTCAGACTTCTAGCCCCCAGAACTGTGAGAGAATAAACCTCTGTTGTTTTAAGCCACCTAGTTTGTGGCAACTTGTTACAGCAGTCCTAGGAAACTATACACCTACTTTCTTGTAAGGTTGAACATCTTTTCATACATTTATTGGCGATTTGGGTTTCATATTCTCTGAAATGATCCTTTTTCAATGTAGAGAAACATCTTCACCATTCACCATCTCATGTGAGAGTTGACTTTCTAGTGCCTACAGACTAAAAAATATATATAAATGCATTTATATTTGTAAAGAAATCTACCGTGACCCAGCCGGCTAATCCTGCATAGGTCTTCATTGGCTTGTGCTTAACTCAAGAAGCTGACCCAGCCCTAATCTCTTCTCCCTGATTTCCTCCCCCAACTCCCAAGAGGCTCAGGGGGGTTGACGCCAAGTCCTGAGCCGTAAAGGGAGGGCCGAGGAAAGAAGCTGGGAACCTCGCATCCGTCCCCCCAGACTAACCGATAACGGTCCCCACTCATCCTGACCACCACCATCATTAAATACCTTCCTGCACATGGTCCAAGTCCTGAGCCGTAAAGGGAGGGCCGAGGAAAGAAGCTGGGAACCTCGCATCCGTCCCCCCAGACCAACCGATAACGGTCCCCACTCATCCTGACCACCACCATCATTAAATACCTTCCTGCACATGGCCGCACCTTCTTTCTTTCCTTCCTTTCCAAGCACCCATTAAGCACCTGACACACAATGCCAGGGGCTGGGGTTACAGCGATCAACAAGTCTGTACTCCCTACCCACAAGATGCTCACAGACTAGTGGGGGAAACAGATTGAAAAAAACAACACAGAGATTAGACTCCAAACAGCAAGAGGCCCAGGCAAGGTTGCTACGTGTCCAGGGCTTCCAGCCCAGCAGGCAGATACACCACACATGGGCATGCACACCCTCTCATCCCAATCAGTGTGGCTGCGAGCAGACACACAGACCATAAAGTAATAAACATATGGTGAATAAAAGAAATGGATTATTTGAATGTCAAGGGTCAGCCTTTTTTTTAATGGATATTGCAGGAGGATAAATACTGGGCACTCTCACCCAGAGTGGGGTGTGGTAAGAGAGAACTTTTGAAAGGGGCAGGGCCTGCAGGGGTGGGAGTCCAACTGCCTGGCACAGCAACTGAGGAGAAAGTGGGAATCAGGCCGAATACTGAGGGAGGAAGAGACTTGGGGCTGTTATGGCCAAGTGGATGGGGCAGGCGGGGGTGTAGGAGCAACGAAGGCACATCACACAGAGGACAGGAATGCAGGCTAGGGAGCCAGACAAGCCTGGGTTTGAATCCCTGCCCCACCAACCACCGACTGTATGATCTTGGCTCCCTTGCCTTTAAAGTCTAGCTAATAATAGTACTCACATTATGAGACTATTAGAAGGATCAAATTAGATACGGCTTGTAAAACATTGAGATCTACACTGGCACGTGGCACAAGGTTATCACTTAATAAGCAAGCTTACAACAACAACAACAAAGATGGCGAGGCAGCCTGCACACACAGCACCTCGGGCCCTGTGCTTCCTGGTCCAGCGCTGACACGGCCCTGGCTGTGTCTTTTCTTACCTGTGCTGCCCCTCCCCCAGTATCCCACCTGCTAAATCAGTAGAGAGTTAAGAGATTCATGATAAGAAGCCTCCCGGATACTCTCCCTGCCTCCTTTCAGATGCTGGGAACCCCGATGACCAAATTGTCCCCTTTGCAGGCAGAGTCAATGCCCTGGATGCCAGACCATTCATGTGCTTATCTGCCCACCTGCCCTGAAGTTCCCTGTGGCCTTGGGAAAGTGCAGAATGCTGCCCAAGACCCACGCTCTTTAGCTCTGGGGCAGCCTCCCTGCGGTGAGCAGCTGGGCAGAACTGTTATTCTTCTGCTCTACCAGGTGAGTCACCTGGGGAGCTGCGGGTGGTGGTGATGTGCTGGTGGTCTCTGCTTCCACCTACTCACTAGGGCTGGGTCTTCCAGACCTGCCCTACCCTATTCTACCCGGCCTGTTGGTTTAAGGAAGAGATACACCTTGAGGGTATGACAGTGCCCTGCTTCTTGGGATGTGCCAGAGAGCCCGGAGCACACAGTTGGAGCCAGTCAATGTTTGTTTAATCATGGGGGAGCCCAAGCAATTCCTACAGCCTGAGTCAGGACTCTGAGATGGGAGCCAAATTCCCACGAGAGAGCCCTGAAGAGGCTCTTAGTTCTGCCCTATGAGCCATTTTTGGGAAGGCTTTCAATTATAATAATAATTATATATAATGTTCATGTATATATAGTTTACACAGCATGAGAAAATATACCTGAAGTATGTTGTAAACTGTAAAAGAGGGGAAGGCTTTCAATTATAATAATAATTATATATAATGTTCACGTATATATAGTTTACACAGCATGAGAAAATATACCTGAAGTATGTTGTAAACTGTAAAAGAGTTATGTACATCTAGTATGTTTATTTATTTAAGGCTCTCAACCTTAAAATACCCTGAGATAGGATAGGTGTTATCTCCATATTGAGAAAGCTGTGGCTATCAGAGAGATTATGGAAATGGTCCAAGATCTCACTAGGCAGGAATCTAGGTCTTCCCGCTGCTCTAATACACCACGTAGTTCAGTCAAAAACTTACTGAGCCCCAAGTGCTGTGCTGCACAGGGGAAGGGGATAGGTGTGTGTGGGCAGTATTTAGAAATAGCATACCCAGCTCTGTGAGATCCCTGGGAATCTGTCTTTATCCCACACTCTTTCCTCACTCTATCCACTTCTTGGCCAATCTCAAGACTTCCTTGGCTTCAGCCACCCCCTGACCACAAATCAGCCAGCCTGTGACTCTCCAAACTGTATCTCCAGCCTCGATGACTCTGCAGAACCCCAAAATTATAGGCCCAATTGCCTTCTGCACACTTTCCACCCTGGGATCTCCTAGCATTGCCAACCCCACAAGTTCAAAGCTGAGATCCCCTCCTCCCCAAGACCTGCTCAGCATCCTATATCCCTGTCTCAGGTGATGGCACTCCCACCCAACCACTTAGATGTCATCCTTGGTGTCTCTCTCCCCCACCCACACAGCCAATCAATTGCCAAGTCCTGTTAATTTTCCTCCTGAACATCTCTCAAACCCAGCCCCTTTTCTCCTCCCCACATCTTCTGTCCCAGGTCAGGCCATAACCTCCTTCCAATCTCACTGTCTCTACTCTTATCTCCTACGAATCCATCCTCCCTGCAGGCAATCTGTGCAGGTCCCTCCCAGCCTCAAGTCCTTAAAACCCTTCAGTGGTTCCTCTCTGTCTGCAGGGTGAAGTTCAAATTCATTAATGAGGCTCCCTTTGATATGACCCTTTCACCTTTACACCTCCTCTCTGGTCACTCCCTGCCTCAAACCGTTTTCTGCATAGAGGTTGGCCTGCCTGCAGGGCCGACCTCATCGGAGTGAGATCACGCAGTGCCGTCTGGAAATTCTTAATTTTTTAACAAGGGAGCCTGCATTTCCATTTTGCACTGGACTGGCAACATAATTTGGCAGTCCTGCCTGTCTGTTGTCCCCTGTACCCGTCTTACTGTTTGTGGTCGCTAAAGCTTTGTCTGTGTGCAGTCCCCCCCAGAACACCCTTTCCCACGTCACCCCTCTTTCTGCAGTTCTTCCTTTAAGACTCAAGGTAGGTGTTACCTTTGGGATGCCTCTCCGACCCTCCTCCCGCCCCTACCTAATCGCCCAACACGAAGCAGGTGCTCAACCCATGTTCATTAGATAACTGAATGGGAAGGCAAAGTGTGACAAGTGCCACAAGAGACCTACAAACTGTCACAGAAGGCAAAGTGAGGCAAAGAGATTAGAAGGCATTTTCGACAGCCTTGGAATACGCCGTCCAGCTCGGCGCTAGGACCCTGCCTGCAGGGGCGTTAATCCGTGCGGAGAGTTCCGCGCCAGCCCGGGGAGGAAGCGGCCCCGACCGGCTCTCGGGCGCCGCCTGCCGCGATCGCGCCGACGCTGCAGCCCTTTCCGAGTGCCCCCGCCCCTTCCCGGCCCTGAGCCCACCTCGCGTCACCCATTGGCTGTCCTCTGTTTCCCCGCCCCC
>NW_007733076.1:116972-118194 GCF_000696425.1 Galeopterus variegatus | reverse complement strand
GGTGGGGAAGAGAGGTGAGGGGAGAAGGCAGGTAGCCCAGGTGCTATTTCCTCAAAATTCTCGCAATTAGTTTTTAGGAAGTGAATCTTAGTGACTCTCCAATTATGTTCTCCAGCATTCATTCATTCACTCCACAAATATTTAGTGAGAACTTGCAATGTGCCAGGCCCCATTCCAGGCTCTGGGGACACAATAGTGACTCATCCAGCAAGTTCTCTGTCCTTCTGGAACCAGCATGGCAGGGGATATTGCACCTCACTTGAAATTTCGCCCCCTTAAGAGACAGAGAGGTGAGATGCAAAACACCTTTCTGGGACCAGGGACTGATTTGGGGGAAGAAGCACCTTAACTCACACAGGATTTACATGATTTTTTCGTGTGAGAGCTGGCAGCACTACGTTTACATGAGTCTTCCTCTTCCGACCCCAGCAGCCCATTAGGGGAGGTGACTGGAACACAGGAGCAGTCTCATTGGTGTTGGGTCTTTCTTTTTCGGTCCATTTGCTAACTTCCCTGTAGCCCTCTCGGGTGGATGTGGCTGCAATGTACCTGAACAAGGGCACGTTCATTACACAGCACTCAGGGCCTGCCATGCTCCCTTGCTAGTGCCAGCATGGTGCCCACCCTGCCATTTACCCCAGGAGGTATTGAGTGAACAGCACTACGTTCCTGCCTGTAGAACAGCAGGGTCATCTTGGGAGGTAATGAAGACAGGATGTTGTTTGCCCTGCTCCTGGGCCACCAGCTGTCACATGCGTCCCCTACCCACCATGTCCCTGGGTCCCATGCACCTTGGGAAGCCAGCTGTGGTTGTCATGACAGCAGCCACCTGCCCTTTCCTGTCTGCCAGGCACTGGAGGTCCAGCCATGTGACCAGCGAGCAAGGGGCTGGAGACCTTGTCACCTCACAAGTAGGTGTTGGAGTTTGATTTCCTTCCTGAGGCCAGCAGCTGAATCTGGAAGACCATGCAGCCACGAAGGGAGACTGGGGACCTGGGAGTGGCAGCAGCCACACAGGCCAGGGACACCTCCCCTGCAGCTGCCAGAAGCACGGCCGTAGGGTCTCAGCCCCAGAGTCCCAGCACAGAGGCTGGCACTTCTGAGGGGATGTGTGGAGAGGGGTCTGGGTCCTGGCTTCTGGTCCAAGCTGTCATGAACTTGCAGGGTTTCCTTGGGCGGGTCCCACATACTCACCAGGGCTACAATTGTCTATCTGGACCAA
>NW_007733076.1:115155-115955 GCF_000696425.1 Galeopterus variegatus | reverse complement strand
GCAGATAGAAGTGGGGTTGAGGGTGGTGTGCGCGTCAGGGGGAGGCCTTGGAGCCTGCCTGCGTCCCCTCGTGTGCCTTGTGGGCCGCTCGGTAGGCAGAGGCGGAAGCCTTCTTTAGTAGGGGCTCAGCCCAGGGGCTGGGAGGCTGCAGTCCACACAGTGTGCCAGGCCAAGGTGAGGCCACACGGCACAGTGGGATTTTCCCTCTCTAATAAGGGGAGCAGCTTGTCCATTGTTTTTGCAACACTTGAGAACCAGCTGCCCTGAGAGAGAGAAAGAGAGAGAGAGAGAGGGAAAGAAAGGAGGGCTTTGTTTTCTTTCTCGCCTGGAGGTGAAAACCTGGACACTCAAGGCCTTCTAGGTTCTCATGTAATAAGTCCTTCCTCAAACCCTCTTCCCAGATATCCAAATCATCCAGGTCCCCATTTTGTGGATGGGCAGGCTGAGGCCGAGGGCTTGCTCAGGACATACCGATGTCAGGGAGGGCGAATCAGAACCAGCAGCCCCCTTGTCTGTGGGGATGTGGGTCGGGGAGGGGTCATTTGAATAGACCTGGAGCTTGATTGATGGGGGCTTTTCACCCACCATCTTGCACGGCTCCACCTGTCACTTCAGAGCGTGGGACCGATGCCCATGGAGTTGCAGTGACTTGCTGCACTTGCACTGGGGGCTGGAGCCGGTGAAGGCCTCCTCCGTCTTACTAGAACATGCCAGTAGATACCCACTCAGTCAACAGATTGCGCCTTAAGAAAGGAATGATGTTTTATTTTGCATCCTTTCCTGCCTGCGAGTGGGCCCTT
>NW_007733076.1:87266-114031 GCF_000696425.1 Galeopterus variegatus | reverse complement strand
GCACCAAGTATTTACTGAACGCTATTCTGTGCCAGCCACTCTGCTGGATGGATACAGCCACGGTGACATGCAGACATCAGGAAATAATCCAGGTCGAAGGTGGAGGAAGCAGGACAGCAGAGAGATGACAGCCAGGACCTTCAGGCTTGGAGACACCCATGTTCTCGTCGTTTCTGCCAGGCCAAGTGGGGAGGGGATGATGGAGAGGGACGAAGATGCCCCACCCCGGAGCAAGTCAATCATTTTAAAATTTCATTGCTGGACCCGACGTAATTCAGACCCCTCATCTGGCTGAAGCATCGGTTCATTAGAACACAAAAATACACTATCAAACAGACAGTCAAATTTCATGTAAAATAAGCTTCTGCATTAAAACGGTGCCTAGCG
This sequence comes from Galeopterus variegatus, assembly GCF_000696425.1. Classification (NCBI taxonomy): domain Eukaryota; kingdom Metazoa; phylum Chordata; class Mammalia; order Dermoptera; family Cynocephalidae; genus Galeopterus; species Galeopterus variegatus. The sequence goes on along the minus strand of NW_007733076.1, from coordinate 113,644 downwards.
TTTTATGTGTGTGACTCGGTGGGCAGATATATTTCTTGCTACTAGAGCAAGACTGATTTGTGTGAAGGCTCCCGTCACCAAATCACTCCGAAGGTTGGGAGATAAAATGTCGCTTAGGATAATGTAATTGGCCTTAAGGTACAGGAGTTGAATTATTTCCAGTGATTTATAATCTGGAAATTAAAGACTCACTCATTTTCTAATTTAATTCCATCTTCAATGGAAAAATGTTCACTCTGATCTAAATTGGCGAGTAATGTTGCTAATTCAAATGCAGATGTAATTTCGATTCTGGTAGCAGTTTGCAGTGATTGACGGGTCTCCAAAGAATCATTACGATCCTTATCTCCCAATCTCACAAATTCCCAGGCAGTTGTGATAATAACTTCAGCTAAGGAGAAAAAGGAAAAAAAATAAATTCTCCCCTGCCCTGTCGGTTTGGGGCTTGCCTTTTGCAGGATGTGAATTGTGGTCTCTTACAGATCCACAGCCTATAAGGGACAACACAGTGGCTTCCTTACCAGATTTGGTGGCGGCACTAACACTGCAGTTTGAATTGTTTACCCGTGTGTTCCCTCTAAATATGAATGAAAAGGGCCTGGGATAACTTATCCTGGGTTCACAGTTAATTAGCTGGGATCTTATATCACATTTGGTGCAATTCATTGATAGGTATCAGCTACCCAGGGACAGGCAGACGATGATTAGCCATAATCATGCAGGCTTTTCCCTCCCTCTCTCGGCTGTCATATGGCTAGCACATGGTAATGTGTCTTCATCTAAGTAGACCCTGAGAAGCCAGGGTGGAGAAATTACGAGGTCACTCCTGCTGCGTGAAAAATGGCTGGGTCAGGGAGATGGTCGCCTGAATCATCCGTTTGCCTGGCCAGCAGGACATGGCTGGGCTGAGTCACAGCTCTGGTCCACTGTGCATGTTGACACGCTTGACCCTGCCATGCAGTGGCTCTGCCCACTTCTCAGCAGAAAGCAAAAGAATCAATATCTTTGACTGACAGCTATTTTGATTAAAGTAAAGCCATGAAATTCTGAAAGTTGGTGGATTCTATCCAGTTTAAACAACTACATAGTGATTTAGGGCAAGTTGGGTATATTCGTACATTTCTAGGGTGGCTTATGGGCATAAATGAGGAACTGGACATATCCTGGGAACGGGCTGGCCCCGCTGCCAGCCCTCACTCTCACCACACACAAGCCTTTTCTCTGTGTAAGGTTTGATCGTGGAATTTATTGATTTATATCCTATATTAAGTCTCCAGAGGCACATGGGTCATGGTCGTACAACTTTGGGGAGTGGAGGGAATGAATCTCAACCAGCTTGAGAAAGAAATGATTTTGATTTGGAATTGGAATAAAATCAAAAGCTTTTGTAAAATTTTTATTGCTATTTAATCATATTTTAAAAATTTGATTTAAGGGGTATTAAGCTATGTAGCAAAAACTGCTCTGGCTCGCCGACACCTGTGCTCGGGTCTAATTTCGGGTGCACTGCTGGACTACATTTCCCAGCCTTCTTTGCTGTGAGATGGAGGCTTCTGACTGAGATCTGCCAAAGAATGCATTCACGATCACTTCTAGGTCTGGCCACAGCCCCCTCCTATGCATGGTCCTTGCTCTCTCCCCCCACCTATTGGATAAATGGAGAGGATTCAGAGGACTGATTTTTCCTTTTGCCTCTAAACACCCTATGAAACTTTACCTGAATTGGAAAGATGCTCCTATTGGGTTAAACCATTGAGATTTTGGGATTTGTTGTTTCAGCACCTAAGATTGCTCATCTAAATACAAGTTGCATCAAGCACACAGTTATGAAGAATAGATTTCCTGATTCTCCCAGGCCTCCAGTTAATTCTCTGTGTACCTCACGTATGATACTGCACAGATTACTGAACAACGCTTCCATTCTGCCTTTAATCCCCACGGTGCTTTGAGTTAGACTTTTGCCTGGACTCCCAGGCCTCCAGTTAATTCTCTGTGTACCTCACGTATGATACTGCACAGATTACTGAACAGCGCTTCCATTCTGCCTTTAATCCCCACGGTGCTTTGAGTTAGACTTTTGCCTGGAATATAATCACCGGTAAATGTGGAAGCATTTGGGGTTGGTTTGCCTTTTTTGCCTACAAATATGTAGATAGCTCACTAACATTGCATTTATGTCAGGAACAATGGTCAGCAAACAAGCTTTCAATTTCAAAAAAGACACTTTTACATAAATATGAAGACTCATCGGAATGTAGCGTGTGTCTTTGGTGATTGCTCTCCTGACTGTAGATGTAGCTAGTATTAGCCTTAACCACCTTATGTGTCACGGGGAAAGGCAGCTGGCCGGAGATCACCTGCTGTTTGCTTTCCCAACCGGTTCTAGTCACCTCTTTCCCAAACCTCGCTACACATAACCATGTAACACAACTGTGGGGTTGTAAGAATTTTCTGCTGAAGGTCTTGCTCATGTCACATGCTTTTATGCAGCTGAAGGGATCTCAAAGACCATGGCATGAACTCAGAGCATAGACTCTTTTCTGCTCTTTAATGCAGGCACCAGGGATGTCCAGGTGACTGAAATTCATCAGGCTGTATGGCACGTTGGTGGTGACTTCGGTCTTGCCCTTACCTTCCTCTGGCCTCAGTGTTCATCTTACCCCAGCTCCCCTCATTTCCCTGCCTAAAACTATCCTCAATCCCTTGGTGTTCACCAGATGAGCTGAATTCACTCTGACCTCCTTGCTTTGGTCAGGTTACTGTCTGAAACGACTGTCCCAGACTCCTCACTAGTTTTGGAGTAAAGACCCAAGTCATCTTGGAAGTTTCAGTTCAAGCATCAGTTAACTCCTGAAGGCTTTTCTGCCCAGCTCCCCTCCCACCCATGGCAGAAATGGTCTTCTCTTTGGTGGGATTGCTTTATCACAGTACCTGGGACTTTGGAGCACTGTAGTTTGTGTACCCATCTCTCTCCTTCTACTCTGAGCTTGGAGGACAGGATGGTGATGCTAATTGTCATTGTCGCATTATTCATATCTTATTATTATTATCAGTTACATTATAGAGTTATCCATAATATTTCATTCACGCTGTACCAGGGGAGAGGGGTGGACATCCTGGCTCTTGGCTAATTTCTGCCTTCAACCCCAGGCATGGAGAGTTTTCTTCATTCTGATGCCAGGAAATTGGATGTCACCTCCTAAGGGTGTTCCTCTGATAGGTAGTGGTAGATGGTGACACTGCTTCTGTTTGTGGCCAGCTGCCACTGTACAGAGTAGCTCATGTCTCAGCATTCTGCAGCCCTCCTGTAAAGCACCTTGACCATTTGATGCCGTCGGGAGTGACAGAACCGAATTGTGCCGTCATTCTCGATGCATCTGATTCCTTCTGACCATTCTCCTGAACATGAGTAATAATCTGTGGTCTGGAATTCTGCAGTTTAATGATGCGGCATGTACATAAGTATTTACTTTTGTGCTTTCAGATTTTTTCTTTTAATTTCAAGTACCCTCTTGTTCCTGTATCATCAGAGAGCACAGAGAGACACCAATTCACCTGCTCTTGGGCAGTCACCTAGGTGCACGAGTGTTCTCTTACGTGACCCTCTTTTAGACTAAATACCTAATCTTTTGAACCTCTCCTGATAGAGCCATCCCCTTGAGGAATTTTGGCTCTGAAACTTCAGGAGCAATCCTTTGGTCACCTTTGTTCAGCTCTTTGATTTTTGATGGTAATACCGGCGACAACTACCAATTATGAAGCGCCGACTGTGGACCAGGGGCTGTACGCGTGTTAAATGGGTGACAGGCATCTTCTCATCCGATCCATATCACCGATGCTATATCATAGAGGCTACTATCTCCATTTGGTATATAGAGGAATCGAAGCCCAGAAGGGTCAAGTCCAAGATCACATGGCCAATCAGCGCTGAAGACTGCATTTAACCCCGGCCCCTCTGTGCTCCCCACACACCGCCACTGACCTTGCTCCCAGCCTGGAGGCCTCCCCGAGGGAGCACCAGGGCCTGCGCTTCTATATCCCCAAGGAGCCTGGCTCACACCTGTCCCCTGAATGAAAGAGTGACCCAAACCACACTCCACATCCTCAGTGTCCAAAGTGCTAAAGTTTTAAGTGTGTGTGTGGTGGGGGTGGGGGGATATTGTTATTTTCCTTTAAGCCCTTGTATTAGCCAGGGTTTTCCAGAGAAGAGATTTATTTTAAGGAATTGGCTCACATGATTATGGAGGCTAGCAAGTTCAAAATCTGCAGTGTGGACCAAAAGGCTGGAGAGCCAGGAAGGGCCGAGGATGCGGTTCAAGTCTGAAGGCCGTCTGCTGCAGAATTGCCTCATGCTTGGAGGAAGCCTGTCTACTGTTCTGTCCAGACCTTCGACTGATTGGATGAGGTCCACCCACATTATGGAGGGAAATCGGCTTTACTCAAAGTTCACTGATTTAAATGGTAATCACTTCCAATAACACCCTCACAGAAACATCCAGAATCATGTTTGACCACATATCTGGGCCTCGTGGCCCAGCCAACTTGTCACATAAAATTAGCTCTCATGGCCCTCCTGCTCTGTTTTGAGGAACACAGTCAAGGAGATATTGGGTCATTTATACAGCACAGTGGAATTGTCAGGAATGGACGCTGGTGTCTGCGTTCAAACCCTACTTTCTTTATTTACTCACCACGAGACCCCGAGAAAGTAGCTCAGCCTCTTCTTTCAACTAGAAATAATAATTGCTGGGAAGAATAACCCTCGGCTGGTGGAAAACTAAGTGGGAACATGTGTGGGAGCGTGCTTTGAGAGTGTGAAAGGGATGTATCGAGAAAGTAGCTCAGCCTCTTCTTTCAACTAGAAATAATAATTGCTGGGAAGAATAACCCTTGGCTGGTGGAAAACTAAGTGGGAACATGTGTGGGAGCGTGCTTTGAGAGTGTGAAAGGGATGTATAAAGCGATCTGTGCTTATTTCCTACTTGCACATGAACTTCTTCTTTGAGCCCATGACAGTGGTGCTTCCGGCCAGGAATTCCCAATGGTGTGGCCATCTGGGATACCGAGGACAGCTCTCCTTTAGTGGACATGACATCGGGCACACCTGGCCATGTTCTCAAAGCAAATGAATCGTGGGCAGCCAGAAAGTGATCTAAAGTCAGGTTGGGTGATGTGGAGTCGGGGCGGGTGTGAGCCCATCTTCAGAAACCACCCCTTGGAGGTGGGAATTTAAGAGCGAAGAATGTGGACCTGACTTCCGGGCCCCAACTGGTGACTCGCGCCAATTTTTTTCTTTTCTTTTCTTTTTTCTAAAAACCTTGGCAGGAAAGTTTCTGAGCACTTTGTATATTAACTGTGAAGTCAGTAGCATTCTCCCCTTTTACACATGGAGATCAGGGAGACGAGTCACTGCCCAGGCCACACACTGGTGACTAGCAGGGTCTAGATGTGAACCCAGGACACCTGACACCAGAACCAGAGTTCCTAATCACTACTCTATGGCTGCTGCCAGGGGCTGTCACATGACTGGGCCTGTGACAGATGACCAGAACCTAAGGGGCTCAGTGGTTTGTTGCATAAACACACCCTGGAGTGGTTCCCAGACTCCACTGTGTGACCTTGGGCATGTCCCCTGCCCTCCCAGAGTCTCACTTTCCCCATTTGTACAATAGGAGGCCTCCTGGTGCTGCCCACCGTGGCCTCTGGAATTTCCCCCTCCCCAGAGATGGGCTCCCGGTGACCCCAGGCTCCAGCTCCTGCTCTGAAGCCTTCTCTTTGATTGTCCTAGTTCCAGGCAGCCACCTCCGTCCCTCAGCAAGAGCAGATGTGCCCCACGGGATGAAGATCCAACAGTTAAGGATGGTTTTTGCCCCACCTCAATCTCTCTGCCTACTCCACTTCTCAACCCTTCCAGAAAGTTCCATGCTAGGCAGACTGGATGTAGTAGTCAGTTTCTGTTGCTTATAACAGAACACCTGAAACTTGGTAATTTAGAAGGAAATGGAATTTATTTCTTACAGAAATGGGCTGAGCAAGAGAGAGAGCTAACTTTCTCACTCGCTCTCCTTATAAAGCCATCAGAACCATGCCCAGTACTCCGTGAATGGGTCAGTCCACTCACAAGGGTACAGTCCTCACAAACTAATCACCTCTTTTAAATACCATAATTGGATTTCCCACCATCTTAACAGTCTTACAATGGGGTTAAGTTTCCAATATGTGAAATTTTGGGGGACACATTTGACCCATAGCACCAGGTAAGGCTGAAAGGCCAGGCTGGATGCTTGGGTGTGACCCCCCCAGGGGTTCCACACTCACCCTGGCTGTCCATTGGATTTCCCACCATCTTAACAGTCTTACAATGGGGTTAAGTTTCCAATATGTGAAATTTGGGGGGACACATTTGACCCATAGCACCAGGTAAGGCTGAAAGGCCAGGCTGGATGCTTGGGTGTGACCCCCCCCAGGGGTTCCACACTCACCCTGGCTGTCCATAAAGGTGGCAGCATTATTGCCTATTTCAGAGTGTCCTGCCAGCCATGTGAAGAAACACAAAACCTAACACAGAAAGAAATTGGGATTAGGAGACAGAATGAAAAGTATTCCAATTTTGGAGTTACTGTCCTGAGCTGGGGTGGGGGAGAGTTAGTGTGAGCACAGTGTGCTCTCCAGAGGCCATGGCAAGTGGGACAGGAAGCGCGCCTGTCCTAACAGGCGTTGTGTTTGAATAGGCAGAAGGATTAGGAACTCTCTTGGCTTTTCTGGCAGAACTGCCTGGCTGGGGCCTGGACAGCTTCTTCTGCATCCCCAGAGCTCCCGTCTAGTGACAAGGAGTCTCCATCAGCAGAGACTGAGTGCTCTAAGAGACACACTCCCAGCGCCGTGACAAATCCCCTCGCAGATGAACTCTTAGCTCCCCTCGGAGCTTCTTAGTCAGGAGCACCCTCCCTCCAGGGAACATCTCGGAAGACAGATGCCCTCCAAAGATGGGGCAGAGCAGGACTGAACACCGAAATGAGAACATAAAAGTTTCCTAGTTTACTTATTAGTACAATATGTAATTGGATAGAAGGAGCAGGTTTCAAAAATTTGTCTTACCATAATGACTATAATTTTTTAAAGATTGAAAATGAATCTGACTAGAAAATACCATTAAACCACCAAGTTGCTTAAAATTTAAAGGGTAATTCACATATAATGCTTTTATTTAATAGCCCAATTTACAAAACGTCTAAAATTAATGCAGATCTTTTCAGGACAAAATCAGCCGTAACTGCACCAACTAATTTTTGCTCATTTGAACTGAATTATTAATAAGAGAGAAATATACCATATGTTCCCCAAAGAGCTGGATACATTTATTTCAAATAAAAGCACTGTGTTTGGTGGAATATAAGAGGTTTAAATGCTTTCAGAGAAATGGGTTACTTATATACAGATTTAATAGAGTATAAATCAAGCAATGTAATTAAGGACACAGCTGCTTCCGAACCCAAAGCTGGCAGCTTTCGCGTCTGAAGTTCCTTTATCACCTGCGTGGTTTTCGTCAGCCATCGTTTGTTCTCATGGAATAATACCAGTTCATCAGTGATTTTGCAGTGCGTACTATATTGAAGAGGAATTTTATAGCATGTTCAGATTAACCTTGGTCGTGTCTATTGACTTCACCAGCTTCTCCTCTAAAAATATTTGTTGAGGACCTACTGTGTGCCTGGCAGTAAACTAGTCTCTGAAAAAAATGGACCTGGATTTTCCCTCATTTTCTCTTTCTTCCCTCCCTTCCTTCCTTCTCTTTTTCCTTCTTGCCTTCCTTTCTCCCTTCCAATTATCCCTCATACTGCAAACTCAGGACTTGGGAGTTTAGAGTCAGTGTGAGCCCTCAGTGCCCACCATGGAAATAGGTCAATGTTGCCATGTGTGTGCCAGGAGAGAAGAGGTTTTCCCCACGCTGTTGTCAGGCCCCACAGCCCTCCTCCAGGCCTGGAGGGCTTTCAGCCCCGAGGCAAGTTAGAAGTCTCTAGTCTCTACCTCCTCTTGCTTTGGGGGATGGGTTGCTTTCAGAATTAGAGCAAATCATAGCAAATCACAGACTGTCAGGGAAGAGCCTGCAGATGAGCAGGTTAAAGTGTCGGACACAGAGTGAGGCTCAGGATGGTCTTTCTGATCCTTAAAATGTCCCCAGTTTTGCAGCACAGGCTGACATTTCCCTTTCTATTGGGTTGTAGCTCTTGTGTTTAATTTATGAGATTACAATGACTTTTGGAATATCTCACTCATCCAAAGGTTGTCAGCACATGGACAGCTCTAGAAACTACTTTTGGTGCCTGCTGGTTCTTGGAGGTTCTTCGTGGAGATTTCTGTGCCCCTCGTGCCTCAATGGCAGCCTCTGCACTGTGGGTTTCTGGTGGACTTCTATTTGTTTTCATTTCTTTTGCTACCTTGGATTCCCTGTAAGCCGTGCATGAACAGGCACTGTGTCCGGTTGGTTAACTGTACTATTCTAGTGCCTGTTACAGTGTCCAGGCCCATAGGAGGTGCTCAAACCCTGTGAGCAGAATGAACAAATGAATGAATGAATGAATGTGATTTCTGAATGGCTGACTTTTGATGCACCCGCTGGGTTTCAGCCTGGCATGCCTTTGCTGACTCTGGCGATAACTTTACTGCAAGCAGAGCTGAATTCAGGAGGGTATGTTTGTTTCCTGCGGGACAGACTCTGGGAACTGTGGGCCCTGAAAATCAGGTGTATGCGTTTGAGTAACACGAGCAGCCGGTCTGAAACCCCAAAGCACTTGCGTGTTAAATTGCATCTCAGAGTGAGTTTTTTTGTTTTAATGGAAGCAGTTATCCAACTAGCAGGTTTCAAATGGAAATAGCAGCTCTCTCTACATAATGGGTGAGGGGCACTTTAATTAATAGCACCTCTTGGATTTTAATGACAGTGGCTTTGGTTTCTGGCCATCTGATGACTACTCAAGCTATTGTTTTGGGGATGCAGGGACATGCAAACCTGCTTGAGTCAGCTTGGACACAATGGGCATCTAAGAGGTATAGTAATTTGTGGGTTTTCTGAGCCCTATGCCTGAGCCTCATTTATGTCTCAGGACAGGCGCTCTACCCTAGGGGGACGGAATAAAAACCTCTCCATTGTCTCTTTTATTATGGTGCAAACTCAAGGAGAATTTCCAGCTGCCTACAGAGCAGCAGCACAGCTTCCTGTTCATGGACAGATGCTGCTTTGTCACAAAGTGGCTGTGCCAGCACTGGAAGGCTGGCTTTTCTTTGCCCTGCGTGGCTCTGGGGAGGGATGTTCAGTAGCCTCACAGCCTCTGTGGGTGCAGGCTGGCCCACTGCAGCCTGGCTCAGCTGTGCCCAGATGCTATTTTTCTAAGAAGTGGGGCTGTTCCTGTGCTCTATGGGGAAAAGCAGCCATGGCTGGAGGTAGCAGTCTGGGGCCAGGACTCCCACTTAGGGAGATGACACTCTTGTAGTACACCAGGTTGTGTGATGAGGGCTGAGGGTACAAAGGGGAAGGAGACCATCAAGTGGCATGTCACAAATGGTGACATTCGTATGTCACATGCACCACAGGGAGGGTGGGTGCAAAGGGCAGTGGGCGCCTCCAACGGGAGGCCCACCAGTGTGGGAGCCGAAACAAGCAAAGGGGAGGCGGGCCTCAGAGTGGGCATGGTTTATGGTCCCCAGTCCCCGTTCCCTGGCCTCATTGATCTGCCTCTCTGGGTCCAGCTCTGGGTGGGCCTGGGGACCCTGATCTAGGTTCTTCTCTTCTTGAGGTTTTGGTGCCGGCAGCATTATTCAGCCCCAAAGAGGTCAGAAGAGGTGGACTTTCCTGCAGCCAGGAGAAGGGCCCCGATCTTCTCATCAGACTTCCCTTCGAGACCCTGCTCTTCTGCTGCTATGGCAGGGTGATGGTGCCGTCCAGGGGCTCCACTGGAGGAGCCCCAAACCTTCCCATGCCTGGACTCTCCCCACACCCCCACCTGCCAAATCCCTGGTCTTTATGGAACACGGTGGGAGAAAGGAGTGATATTTCAAATGCAGGGGTCATGGGGGTGGGGCGGACCCTGGGTGTCCTTCCTCCTAGCTGGGCCAGGGCCTCTGCCTTGGGTTTGGATTCGGATACTGTTGAGACCTTGCAAATCTGACCAGTTACTGGCCCATCCCACCCAACACATGCACATGCCTGTGAAAGCCCCCAGCGCCTTCCTCACGGAGCAGGGTAAATCCCAGGACCGGGCCTGTGGGTGCCTGGTCTGGCTCACCACCCGTCTCCCGCCTCTTCCTCTTCTCTCCCCCCCCGCCCCTCCAGTCCCTGGCCTGCTTTCTCTCTCTTCCCCTTCTCCGTGCGTACTGCCCCTCTGTCTGGAATGCCCTTCACTCCCTGTGCTTCTGGGTCCTGCCCGGTTCTGTCCTTCAGATCTCAGCTTGTCACTCCCTTGGGAAGCCTCCAATGCCTCTGCTAGAGCAAATCCCCCCATTACCAAGACAGTGTACCTCCCTTTCCCAGGCACTGCCCCTATTTCGCTTTTGGGTCTGTCCTTTGGGAGAGTAGACACTAGACGCTTCCACCTAGATGCACGTATTGGGGATCTGGGAATTGTGTTGAAACAACTGGCCTTTTCCATCCCCTGCTCTCTGCTGTGAAAGCGGAGCAGGACTGTGGTCACTTCCTGGCCATCTCCCCTCCTACTGCACTAAGCGTAAACCCCATTGCATCGCCTAGAACAAACAAGGACTGCTGTGAACAAGTGGCTGAACAAGCAGATAGATGCAGAGTGTGTGTATGGAGTGGGGGTGGATCCTCAGGGATGAGGGTCTCAGTCTTCCTGTGCCTGCCAGGCTGCCTGGAGGACCTGCCTCAGTGGCACTGTGTTTCCTCTGCCACCTGCCCACCAAGATGCAGATTAGGCAGCTGACGTCAGCTCGCACAACCGGGCAGGAGGTGTGTACTTATCCACTCCTAGGTACTCTGCCTTCTCACCTGGGCATTTAAACCTCGGGACAGATCTGTCTATTTAAATAATTAATTATCATCTAACTACCTGAAGCAGAAGAGGAAGCCATGGGCTCCAAATGGGGCAGGTCCTTTAACCCATGAACTTTGATCCTGGCCCCAGAGGTCAGCCATCAACCCCTCATCCTGCAGCCTGCCTGATGCTTAATTAACCAATTAACGCGTCATTTTATAGCTGGGTGCTTTAAGGGACTGTGTAGGAAGAGGGTGGGACATCAAGGCTGAAGCCTTTGGTTATGGGCCTGTAGTTCTAACGCCCGAATTAAATATCTGTCTCTTCTAAAAGTCAGTGTGTGATTTATTGGAAAATTGCTGGAAACAGCCCTTGGGGGGTTGTGCACAAAATCTGGTTTAAAAGAGCGGCTGTTGGCTATGACTTTTTGATTTCCTCTATCCTATCGAATGTCATTAGCCCCCTTTCATGTAAAATAAATGTTTGAATCCAGCTCGTGGAGGGTGTATTTATTCATTTCGTTCCCCTCACTGCACACTGTCATTATTTCTCTGCTGAGTCTCTTTTCTGAGAGAATAAGAACTAAGCCCTTTGCTTCAGGGCACATATTTGGGATTCAGACATATGCGGAGGTCCGTATGTCTGCTCCCTCACCCCTTACTCCAAAGCTGCAGGGTGTGAGTTTCAGTCCTGCTAAATCATGTGTAGCTCCAGGATGGAAAGGACTTGGGTGTTATTTTGTTTGTGATTTGTTGTTATTTATTTATTGGGAAGTGGCCTTTCCCCAAAAGGAGCACAGTATGCAGAAAAACGTAAAAGTGGGATATGAATCATCTTATAAGCCGGCATGAAGAAAGCCGTGGTCACCATTTTCAAATAAAAAGGGGCATATGTTTCATCATAAATCACAGCCTTCTTAAAACATGCTGGTCTAAGTCTAGGAGATGTGGAGGTCCTGGATTTTACCTTCTCTTTGGCCGCCTGAACCTCTTCTGACCTTTAATTGTTTAATGGAAGGTACAAAAGAAGCCCATTCATTTAACAGACCATTGAGGGCATGAGAAAATGGACCCACTTAGGACACAACAAAACGGAGTTTGCAAAAGGACAACTAAGATGGAAAAGAAACACCTTACAGGCAGTGAGGTTCCGACACTGGGGGTAATCAAGCTGATTTCACTGGGAGGAAACAGCATGTATCGGAGATTCAAGTCGTGGAAGGGAATCTGGATCAGCCAAAATGAAGGTCCCATCTACCTCTGTGCATCTAAGAGCCTAAGCCCTGAACAATTCATGTTTATAAAGCACAAAACTTTTGTCAACTTTGTTTTCCAAAAGAGTTAACAAGCCAGAAGGGATTGGGAGACTTCTGCCCTGGCCCAGGCTTCGAGCCCCTGCCTTTGCAGAGTTTACTAACTCACAAATGTCCAGACTGGCTTACAAGCTGCTTTTACAGTTTTCTTCCTTCCTTCCTTCCTTCCTCTCTCTCCTCTTTCCCTTCTCCCTCTCTTCCAGGCTTCGAGCCCCTGCCTTTGCAGAGTTTACTAACTCACAAATGTCCAGACTGGCTTACAGGCTGCTTTTACAGTTTTCTTCCTTCCTTCCTTCCTTCCTTCCTCTCTCTCCTCTTTCCCTTCTCCCTCTCTTTTGCAGTTCCTTTCTCCGTCTCTTCCTTTCTTGCTCCTTTCTTTTCCTCCTCACAACCCTTGAGAAACCCACTTGAGAACTAAGAAAACTGAGGCTTAGAGAAGTTAAGCACCAGCCTAAGGTCATGATGCTTGCAAGTAACAGAGCAGTCCTGGGATCTAGAACCTGTGCTCTTTCTGCTAGCCCATGACCAGCCTAGTCTGCAAGACAGTACCTTGTACACAGTGGATAAATGTTAGCGAATGCCGGACAACAGATGAAACATTGCACGATATCCAGAGGAATGCCAAGGGGGATCATTTTGTCTTGGACCATGCTCTAATACCTTCGTTTGCATACCAGGCAATCAGATACCCAGCTCTTGCAGTGCAGGGTCCACAAGGCAGCAAGACCTCAGTGGCACTGGCATTTGCTGGCCTAGTTAGGATGAATGTGAGGGCAGCAGCTCAGAGCAGCTTTGTTCTTAAGAGCATGTCCTCTGGAGCCAGACAGCCAGTATGACCTGGAGTAAGTCACCTCATCGCTCCATGCCTCAGTTTCCTCTTCTGTAAAATGGGCTCATGCTAGTACCCACATCATCTGGCTCTTATGAGGATTCAATGTTATTGCATTCAGAGTGCTTGTCATATGCTTGGCACCCGGGAAGCACTGCAGGAGTGTAGACTGTTGCTGCGAGTGACTGCCTGACTGCCGCTGACTCACCTTCCTTGAGCTCTGAAGCACATTCGCTGGGAAACCAAGAGCCCCTGCATTTAGTGACAGTCTTTCTCAATGGTAGTGTACCCACCCAACCTTATGAAACCATCGGAGGTCAAGGAAGCGCTACTTTCAGGATCAGGAGCCAGGATAGCTGTGGGGTTAGAATGGAGTATAAATTACCAGGAAGTCACCTCTGGATGGAGATCAGAGTGTTCCCTTAGGAATAAGATTATGGTGACTTCCTCTCTGGCCTGGATTTCATCCACGGCCTTCTACCTGGCTTCCCTCCCCTCTCCTGTCCTTTTTCAGTTCCTCCCTACTCAGAAGAAACAGTGGTCATTTGGACTTCCATAGCAGAGCATGTCCCTCTCCTGCTTTAAAACCTTTGGTGGCTCCCCGTTACCTACAAGGATAGAGCTCAAAACTCTGCCCATAGCCTTCTCAGCACTGTGTGATTTGGACCCAGCTTACTTCTCTAACCTCATGTCCGATTGCTTTTTTCCATGCTCTAACATGCTTTGGCCACACTGGGCATCTTCTAGTTCCTCAAACACTGCCCCAGAGCCTTTGCACATTCTCCTTCCTGGGCCCAGAACACCCTTTGCCCAACTGTGCTTATAGCTCGTTCTTCAGAATTTTTTAGTTCCAAACTTAAAAGTCACCTCCTCAAAGAGACCAGTCCTCACTACCCAACTAAGGCAGGCCCTCCCACCCTCTCCTTTTCCTTTTGCTGCTCGTTGCTTAATTCTTTCTCAGTACGTATCAAATTTGAGGGTTGCTTTCTTTCCCTAAAATGTAAACTCCTCGAGGCAGGCATATTTGCCTTATTCACATACTTCCATGGAATGTATTTCAGCACACGGATCTTGGGACACCTAATTTCACCTCTTAGGCTGTTTTCTAAATTTTTCTGAGCATTAAAGTTGCTGAGCACATGCTCTCTGGATGAACAAGTCATCACCACAATAAAGAAAATATGTAGACTATGACATTGTCCTATCTGTAGGAGTAGTTAGTGTAGCAGACATCACCCCATGTCCCCTAGGGCATGAGTTCTCTGCAGCTCTTTGAAGCAGCAAAGGACACTTTCCAGCTAACCAACAGCCTTCCACTTCCCTCATCTGCCTCCACCTCTCTGCTTATTGCACTGAGAGCTTTCTCTGACACGGGGATTGTGCTCAGCCCACATTTAGGCAGCCCAGAAGTTCCAGGGATTTAACTGCCTTGGGTGCAACCTTCAACAACAAGGACTAGGATTCAGTGGGTAAACACCCCAGATTGACTGTCCCTTGGTAGGATAACCCAGGGAAGCATTGCACACAGTTCCTCAAAGGGTTCCAGCTGGACTGAGCCCTGGCTGCCCATGGTGGTAACCTGCTCATGAACACCCCTGACTGGTTTTCCTGCCTTCTTTCCCTGACTTGCTGCACTATCTCAATGCTGCTTCCTGAGACCCTCTCCCTAAATAATCTACCTGTAGCATAGCCATTGTCTCAGGGTCTGCCTTTGGGTAAAACTCAAACTTAGACATATGGTGATATAAAATATGGAAACACAGATGCTCCTCAACTTATGATGAGGTCACATCCCAATAAACCCATTGTAAGTTATAAATATAATTCCCAGGACCGTCTCAGTTCTTTAGAGAAGTGCTAAATGGCTGGTATCATCACTTACAAAAGTGTCTTAAACTTGATAGAGCTTATGTTGAGAAATAAAGTTCATATTTAAAAGAATATATAGTAAGTTGAAAATGCATTTAATACACCTAATCTACAAAACATCACAGCTTAGCTTAGCCTATTTTAAATGTGTTCAGAACACTTATATTAGCCTACAGTTGGGCAAAATCATTTAACACAAAGCCTATTTTATAATAAAGTTTTAATATTTCATGTAATTTATTGAATACTGTACTGAAAGTAAAAAACAGAGCGGTTTTATGGGTACCATCATAAAGTTGAAAAATTGTTAGTCAAATCCTCATAAGTTGGGGATCATCTGCATTATAGAAGCAGCATTTTTATTTTGCATTGGGTATCTGCTATGGTCTAAAAGTCTGTGTTCCCCCAAAACTAATATGTTGAAACCAATCTCCAATGCAATAGTATTAAGAGATGAGGTCTTTAGGAAATGATTAGGTCATGAAGGTGGAGTCCTCATAAATGGGATTAATACCCTTATAAAAGAGGCCCAAAGGACCTTGTAAGTACCCCTACGCCATGTAAGGACACAGCTAGAAGGCACCAACTTTGAAGCACAGATTGAGCTTTTACTAGACCCTAAATCTGCTGGCACCTTTATCTTGGACTTCCCAGCCTCCAGAACTGTGAACAATAAATTTCTGTTGTTTTTAAATTACCTAGTCTAAGGTATTTTGTTATAAAAGCCCAAATGAACTAAGGCAGAAATTGGTACCAAGAATTGGGTACTGCTGTAACAAATACCTAAAAATGTGGAAGTAACTTTGGAACTGAGTAATGGGTAGAGGCTGGAAGAGTTTGGAGGAGCAGGCTAGAAAAATCCTATACTGCCATGAATGAAGGGTTAAGGGCAATTGTGGTGAGGGCTCAAAAGAGGAGAGCTGTAGAGAAATGCTCAATATTCTTAGAGATTACCTAAGTAGTCATGATCAGATGTTGGTAGATGACTGGTAGAATTTTGAATTATAAAGGTCATTCTGATGAGGTCTCAGATAGAAATCAGAAACATGTTATTTGAAACTGGAGGAAAGGTCACCCTTGTTATAAAGTGGCAAAGAACTTGGCTGAATTGTGTTCCTGTCCTTGTGTTTTGTGAAAGGTAGAATTTCAGAGTGATGAAATAGAATATTTGGCAGAAGAAATACCTAACCCAAGTGTTGAGGGTGTGACATGGCTTCTCTTGACTGCTTATAGTAAAATGAGAGAAGAGAGAAACAAATTTAAAATGGACGTTTTAATCAAAAGGGAAACTGAACCTAAAGATTTGGAAAATTTATAGTATAATTGCCCATGTTGTAAAGAATAGAAAAGTGTGTTCAAGGAGAACACCAAATGTGTGGCCAAGAGAACTTTGGATAAGGAGATAATTATGGATGGACAGAATCCAGGTGCTATTCATCAAGACAATAGAAGAATGACCCGGAAAGCATTTTGGAGATCTTCAGGGCTGCCTTGCCCATCACAGGAACAGAAATACAGGGCTTTGGGTACTGAACAATTTAAAGGCTCTGATCCTGACATCCTGGTGCAGTGCTCCTTGTCTGCCTCAGGTTCAGCTCCAGTGGGCCCAGGTGCAGTAGGGGCTGCTCCTCCAGAGGGTGCAGGTGGTTTCAAAGGATGCCTCAGAGAGCCTTGGGGCCCATTCAGAGAACTACTGCAGAGGTGGAACCACCATGGCAACACAATGCCCAGAGGAGTCATGGGGTGGGACCTCTGAAGAGAGTCCCCACGAGGGCAATGTCTAGTGGAGCTGTGAGAGTGGGGCAACCCCTGAGATTCTAGAACTCTAGAGACATCAGCATGTAATCCAGCCTGGGTGGGCCATAGGCATCTAACTCCAGCCTGTGAGAAGTGCTGCATGGGCTGTCCCCAGAAAAGCCGTGGGGGCAGGGCCATCTGGAGCCTTGAGGTCCCAACCCCAACCCAGTGTATCTGAAAGGTAAGACATGCAGCCGAAGAAGATTATTCTCAAGACTTAAGATTTAATGTTGTTTACCCTGTTAGGTTTTGGAATTACTTGGGACCTATTATCCCTTTCTTCCTTCCTATTTCTTCCTTTTGAAGTGGGAATGTCTATCCTATACCTGTTTCACCACTGTATTTTGAAGAGCACAACTTGTTTGGATTCACAGGCTCACAGCTAAAGAGCAATTTGCCTCAAGATGAAACACACCCTTGAGACTCCCCACATCTGATTTAGATGATATTTAGATGAGATTTTGGACTTAAACTTTAAAGTTAATGCTGGAACAAGTTAAGACTTTTGGGCCTATTGGGATGCAATTTTGCACATGAGAAGGACATAAATTTTGGGGGGCAATGGGCATAATGCTATAGTTTGAATATTTATGTCCCACCAAAATTTACATGTTGAAATCCAATCTCCAATGCAATAGTATTAAGAGGTGGAGGCTTTAGGAAGTGATTAGGTCATGAGTTGAGGCCCTCAGGAATTGATTTAGTGCCCTCATAAAATATGCCCGAGGAAACTTGTTTGCTCCTTCTGCCATGTGAGGACACGTAGAAGGCACCATCTCTGAGGACCAGGCCCTCACCAGACACCAAATCTTTTGGCATCTTAGTCTTGGACTTCCCAGCCTCCAGGACTGGGAGCAATAGATTTCTGTTGTTTATAAACAACAGAAACAAAACTCAGTCTCAGGTATTTTGTTACAGCAGTGTAAGCAGACTAAGACAGTATCATTTTGGGATTTTTTTCAAAGGACTTTCAGATACATTAACTTAAGCTTTATGGATGACTTAAGCTTTATTTTACCATAGTAAGATATATAACTTAATACGTACATTACTACTATAAGGACTAAGTAGGGCACATGTCATTATTTCCCTCTGACAGATGGTGAAAGGAAGGAACAGAGAGGTCAAGATCTTTAAAGTCATACAGCAAGACAGTGGGAAAGACTAGGCTTAATATTTTTGCCACTGTACCAGCTGCCTTATCTTTCAGTCATTCCAAACCCTTCCTGGTCTGTTCTTCCACAAGGAGAGAGCTAAATAGTTGGGAATTTGCTATTACCACCTATTACGTATTTTTCTCTTGAATGCTGGGGCTTTGAATTGATTTGCTTTCTGCCCATCTACCCCATCCCAACTCCCAGGGGGAGAGGTGTGCCAGTGGGAGAGGGCAGACCACGTTAACCAAGGATCACTCATTGCTTTATGTGTTTCATGGACTTCCAATGGTCCTACTAGGTAGGTGGTAAAATCCCTATTTTGCAAAAAAGGTCTAACACAATGCTTGGCATGTAGTGAGTACTCGATAAATATTTATTGAATGAATAAGACCCAGAGAGGTTAAGTTGCTGCCCCAAATCAGATGTCAGTAGGTGGAGTCTGTTCCATCCCCAGTCCCAGGAACTTTCCCTGCACTGAGTGACCCCCAGCTCTCTGTTGGGGTCTGTCTGCTTTGTCATCAATGTCCACCTTGGGCACAGAGAAGTGTTCACTCCGTGTCCATGGACTGAAGGAAACACCAAGCACTTCCTCTGTGAGGCCCTAAATCCCTGAGTGACTGGCCCATCCGCAGTCAAACTGAGCATCACCAGCCACCCATCAGAAGGGGCTCCTCCCAGTCTCGCTGTGTGGACACAGGCAGGTGGACGCGGCACTCTACGCATCCCCCTCTTGTGCCATCCTGCAGACCTGGTTGGTTACCCACAAATGAAAGCTGCACACGGCTGACTGTCCAGCTGCTTGGACCATGCCAGTCTATCAAGCCCCGGTCTCATTTTTAAAAATTGTTAGGTGAGAGGCTTGCTCCCTACATCTGCACAGCCAAGGAGCAGCCATACCTGCCCATCAGGCCAGCAGAATTTACCAAGAGATGGCGAACCCAGTGCCCAGGAAGGTGTTTCCAGGAAGAGCACGGTGTTTTGCATCCTAAGTCAGCAAAGGCAGAGGCAGCTATGACCTGCCAGAGCCCATGCACATCTGTAATTGAGGTCATTACAATTTTCAAAGGTGGGGCATTTCCTTTAGCATTTAAAGAAAAATGTTGTACTGAAGACCTCAAGGCATGAAATAAAAATTGGACAACAGATGAGAACAGGAGAAGGATGGTGTGGGGGAGGCCGTCTCTTGAGCTCCGAGGCACTTTGTGAGGTGCTTTGCTGGAGGGTACTGCTGTTCGGGTGGCCAGTCAGCTTTTCCTGGGTATGGACATGCCCCAGGTGCTGGGGACACACTACGAGCAAGCCCTGATCCCCACACTTATGGAGTCCTTCCTGGGG
Organism: Galeopterus variegatus; assembly: GCF_000696425.1. Taxonomy (NCBI): domain Eukaryota; kingdom Metazoa; phylum Chordata; class Mammalia; order Dermoptera; family Cynocephalidae; genus Galeopterus; species Galeopterus variegatus. Next base: position 94,357 of record NW_007733076.1, on the reverse strand, counting down.
GATGGGGGCAGGAAGGCGTCCTAGGGGACCAGATATAAAAGATGAGATTCTTCAGGGAGAGCAGGAGTTAGCTGGGCAAAGAAGGGGTTTCACGGGCCAGCGTGGGTGTTTCTATGCAGCCCTCACAAAACTCTTCGGCAACAGCTTCTATTAATATCCCCGTTTTAAGACAGACATATGGACAAACCCAGAAACTTACCAGCCCATGCATCTTCAGGGAGAGCAGGAGTTAGCTGGGCAAAGAAGGGGTTTCACGGGCCAGCGTGGGTGTTCCTATGCAGCCCTCACAACACTCTTCGGCAACAGCTTCTATTAATATCCCCGTTTTAAGACAGACATATGGACAAACCCAGAAACTTACCAGCCCATGCAGTCAGAACCCAGTTTGTATGAATTCAAAGCCTGTTTTCTCTATTCCTTAGTCCTTTGTAAGCTTCGTTCTCAAAAGAGTTGTTGAATTTGGTGTAGGGGCATAATCAGTCTTTTCGTCTTGTCAGTGGAAGAGTCGGAGCTTCTTCCATGTGGAAATTGAAGGAGGTGATTGAAGTTAAGGACTAGTGTGAAATCCACGCCCCAGTCCTCCTGCAGGCACAGCCCTGCCCCCAAGTGCTCCGAGATGGAGTTCATGGAAACCCATGGCACTTTGGGTTTGAATCTTCTTGATTTTGATGCTATGGGCATGACACGTGGAGAACTGCTGATATGACAGGAGACTTGTGGGAGAGATAAGAGAGGGAAGCAATGGGCAATTTGGACTTAACCTTGAAGATAACAGAATGTGTTTGCAGTTATCCAACATGACTCCCACTTGCCAAGGCTGTTTTTCAAATACTGTCTTTGAATTGCTGTCTGTCGTGGCCTCGGGGCTGGATTTGAGAGGGGAGGAAACAGCTGGGCTTGCTGACCACCTGAATATGCCCTGTGCGGGGAAGATGAAGCGGGTCTGAGCCAGGTTTGGGGCATGGGTGGTTGGGTAGATGCTGAGCCCATTTATTGAGGAGTAAATTGGGGGCAAGGGAGGGAAGCATAAGATGAGGATCTGAATTTCGGACAGCTTTGTTTGAGGTGTCGGGGAATCATCAGGAGAGATGTCTGGTGGGCAGTTAGGTACCGAGATATGGAGCTCAGGACGGAGATAAGTCCACAGAGATCAGTTGAAGCCACACTACTGCTGCTAAAAAATAAAAGAGCTACAAACTAGGCTGACAACCTCCTTATGGTACCAGACAGGCAGGTCAGCAGCACTGAGCTCAGCCACAGACTCTTGGTGCTGATGCCTTTTGTGCCTGGGCCAGTTCAGAGAGCGCAGCATCCCAGAGCCTGCCCCCTGCCATCTCAGCACCCTCGGCTCAATGCCAGGCATCAAGGACGGTACCCTAGCCTGCCTTGGATTTCCTGGGTTTTGTTGGGCCCAGGTCACCATGTTAATGTTATTTAAATCTAGGGTTTTGAACGCAACGTTATTAAATGCCTCCTCAACCACATGATACTTGTGATGGGCCGTAGTAAATGGGGGATTAGACAGATAAATCGCTATTGTGATTCTAACACTGTCACCAGGTTTGCTGAGGACAACCATTATGTAGCTCACAGTGCTTGGAAATATTGCCTAAATCTCCTCCCCACATGTTGTTTGTGATGGAAAACAATTAGACAAAAGGTCCTTTTGGTAAGCTCCCTGGGATTCAGATTGGCTTGATGAATGGGCTTTCTCCCAGACCCCGAGCATTTGTTAGAAGTAAATTATATGTCATTTTAAATCCAAAAGGTCTGCCTCCCCATGTTTATTGGGGTAAATTAAATCTTCTAAGGAGGGTAAACAGAAAGCCCTGATAATTATTTGCTTCTGTATAATTTAAACTGAAAAGGATATCGCCAAGAGGAGGATGGGGGTAGGAAGACCCCCTGTATTGTGCCCACCACAGAGAAGGCACAATAGGGAAATTTAATTTGATACTGATCTACACACATCATATCAAGTCTGGATGGGCAGGCCCATGCTCCAAAGCTGTTTTTAAATGTTGCCTTTGAGTTGCAAATTTCAACCAAAATCATCTTGATTTGCTATTTGAAAATTAACTTTTGTCATTTCAAGGGGCTTCCTTGCAGAGGGGATGCTGTTTCTGTGATCAGACAGGCTTCCCGTCTTCAGACCAGGATGGGACCTCGGCCCAGACACGAAGCCTCCTTCATCAGCATTGGTAGGAATCCAGCAACTCATCTACCCCGTTCATGCATCCATCCACCCACATATTCTTCCATCCATTCACCCACCCACCCATTCATTTATTCATCCATCCACCCACCCACCTATTCATTTATGCCCCCCATGTTCAACCACCATCCATCCATCCATCCATCCATCTATCCATCCACCCTTCCATCCATATTCACCCATCTGTCCCCCCGTCTACTCACAATTCCACAATTACTTACTGAACGCCTCTGTTGAGTGCTGGCGCCCCAAATCCCACCAACACAAGCTGTTGATAAGACAAAGCTGAGTTTATTGCTGACTGTGGTTAGGGAGAACATCACCTCTATAGAGCTCTAAAGAACTGCAAGTTTGGAATTTATTCAGAACTGGGAATTTGGTTGGGGGGAGGCGCTTTTTTGATGTGGAAGGTTGCAGGAAGGCTGATTAGAATTAGGTAAGGATCATGATACAACAGTCTGGGATTGGCAGAAGCAGCAAGGTGAGAACTTCTGAGATGAGGGATTCAAAGTATCTTAGGGTACAACTGTCTGTTGACGCTTCCCATTGAAGAGGTGATATGGCTTCTGGGAAGTTCCTCTAATGAGCTCTCAAGCCATTTCCTGGGAAAGAAGGTTCCAGAAAAACCACGTCATGATAATGAAGACAGTAGGACACACAGATCTGTTCATATAGACATGTGAGGTTTTGGTTCTCAGTGTCCAGGATGAGCATGGGGGCAGGTGGGTTTCCTTCTCACCTCTGGGTGTCTGGTCTTCCGTTGTTTTACCAGTAGAACCATACCGACATAGCCATGACCCCTGTGTCAGAGCTTGCAGCGACGGGGAGAGATAGGTGTATATCAAATAATTGCAGAGATAAATGCATAGGACAGCATGCCAAAGCAGGGGGTCTGACCTGGTCAAGGAAGTCAAGGAAGGCTTCCCTGAGGAAGTGGTGCTTGAACAGACACCTCGAGATGACCAGGCATGAACTAGAGATGTCAGGTAGTGGGGCTGGAGGGGAGCACACTACGGTGGGACCTGGGGGAATTTCTGAGTCCAGCTTAAGTTCTGGGCCAGGCGGGAGCAGCTGTGCTGGGACACAGCCCCTCTGTCTTGTCTTTGCATCTCTGCCCTACACCCCCCTCCCCACCACCTGACGGCAATCCCCCAGTGTCACCAGGAAGCTGCTTGGCAACTTCACTCTTCCTCAGGTGTGGGGGGAGACGGTGCACCAGACCAAGGGAGAAGAAAGGAGGGGAAGGGACCTCAGTCAGACCACAGCACCCCAGGCTGAGAAGAGTTCCCTGCCTTGATCACGGCCTGGCGCCTACCCCAGGATGTCATCTGCGGTGCACTTCACTCTTCCTCAGGTGTGGGGGGAGACGGTGCACCAGACCAAGGGAGAAGAAAGGAGGAGAAGGGACCTCAGTCAGACCACAGCACCCCAGGCTGAGAAGAGTTCCCTGCCTTGATCACGGCCTGGCGCCTACCCCAGGATGTCATCTGCGGTGCGAGGAGCCTGGCAGGTGTCAGGCTCAGGTTTCACTGGCCGAGCCTGTGATAACATCTGGCTCCTGGGGTCCTAGGCCAGTGACCTCTTAGGCTCTCTGGTGCCTGGCAGTCTGCAGGGAAAGTTTCCTCCACTCCTCAGCTGACAAGCTCCTCTGCTGATCTTCAGGGATGTGGAGTTACCCCCGCTTCCCAACCCCTCCCTGAGCCGACTGTCTCTTTCACATGACAGTCTTGCAGTGTCCTGCCCCAGAGCTCTGCCCGGCTCAGCTTTGCAGGAAAATTCCATTCAACATCACCAACTATTCCTCCTTGGCCTGAGCAAACCTGCGAGGACCAAGATACAGAATCCCAAATGTTACTGTTTCAGCTTCTATGGTCAACCCTGATGATCACTGGCTGGAACTAACACGCATGTGCTGGGGCCTGTTAGACAATGCTGGAAGTAGAGTGTGGTGCTTTGCCCTGTGCCGGGTGGTCTCCCTGAGAGATTCAGTCCCCAGCTTGGCAGTAGCAGCCCCACTTAACAGAGGAGGCAGATGAGCCTAGCAGTTAAGTCATTTCCCAGGGACTGCTCCTGGAGGTGGGGACTTTGTGACTACTCCCTGTGACCTGATTGAGACTAGAATCGCTGTGCCAGAGCTGGATTTGAATCCAGGCTCTGCCTTGGACACCCAATGTGTCCCTGACCAGGTTGCGTTCCTTCTCGATTTGGAGAGAAACCTCCACATGAACTGCAGCATTGCATGGATCTTCTGAAGGTCAGGGCCAGAGAGCTCATTGTCATATTTAGGCCACATGGTCAGAAACGTGGCTGAGTCGGATGAGGCAGATCTCTTTCTTTTCAAGGGTGGGCACATTGCCTCTGTTTCCCACATTTCTCTCCCTCTTCACCCTTGCACCTGCCCCCTTCCCCGAAGCCTGGCTGGCTGCGCCTCCCCTGGTTTCTAGTTGCCCTCTCGTGAGCCTCTCTGACCCTGGGCACAGAGCTCAGTCCGCTTGTGGTGGGACACTACCAGGCTTTCCTGGTTCTCCTCTCACTTGGACCATCCTGTCTGTCCCCTCAAAGGCTGCTGCCTCCACCTGACCCTTCTGGGATGCTCCTGACCTTGGTGGGAACCTCCTCTCCCCTCCCCCCTTCCCTCTCTCCACCAGTGGTTCTCAAAGTGTGGTCCCCGGACCTGCAGCATCCGCATCACCTGGGGACTTGTTAGGACTGCACATTCTCGGGCCCTTCCCAAGACCTGCTGAATCCGGAACTCTGGGGTGGGGCCCACATGCTGTGGCTGCCTCTGAGAACCGCAAGTCTACTCCCTTGGGTGGTCCCTCTAGTTTTCCTAACCCCTCATGAGTGAGTAATTCCCAAGTCTCTCTCTTTCTCACCTGGACCTCCCCGCTCACGCCCATGATGCTATGAAAGCCTGATGCCTTCTCAGGATGATGAATGAGATTCACAGAAAGAGCTAAAAGCAGCCTTGGACAGGTCAATTGGCACAACCCTCTCACTTTAATGAGAATCCTGGGCCTCAGGAGGGTTAAGCGGCTCGTGTCGTGCACACAGCTTCAGAGCCAAAGGGGCCTTTCCTTTTCAGCAGGCAGACCCTTTCTTTCTCAAAATAATCACAGGTTTGGAAGGTGTGGATGCTCATCTGATGGGTCCGGGGCCAAGAGAAGGACTTGAGCCTGCACAAGGTCTGAGGTCCCCTTTGCACTTGGGCTGAGGACTGTCCTCAGAAACTGACCAGGGGTGAGGGCCAGTCATTGATTTGTTAGAAAACACTGTCTTAACAAAGGCAGATTACTATTCCTCAATGTGATTCCACACTAAGAAGATTCTGATTAGACCCACCACTATGAGCCTGTTAAAAAGCTCCTGGGCTGTCCCCCACTCTGTACATGTGGTCCAACAGGCCCCCCTCAAAAGGCAAAAGCTGTTGGGAGCCAAAGCTTGTCTGGCCTCCTCGGGAAAGCTGCTTTCCCGACAGGCCTGAGCTGCTGTCGGCATGGCCATAGGATTAGGTATGGGTCAGAGCCAGGGTCACAGGACAAAGATCAGATGTCAGCACTTGGGGCCAGAGGCAGGCTCATGACACAAGTGGTGTTATTTTCCTATATGGCTCATCTTCTAGTCTGAGCCCAGATTCAAGGGAGAGGAAATATCCAAGGGGCATCAGGGACAGGAGATTGGAGACTGGATCTGGCCTGCTAAAGTGGCCTGCCATCTTGGCTTCTCCAGTATCTGTGGTCCCCTGCCCCAGGGGAGGTGGCACCCACGAGCCACAGGAGTTCAGAGCCACCAGAAGGAAGGTTCCACCTCCCCCCGCGAGCTCAGTGTCCTCACAGCTGGTCCCTGCTGAGGTTTACTCTGCACCAGAGACCATGCTTCTTGCCTGGTCATTGTCTTGATTCCTACTGCACCAAGGATGTGAGAGCTAAAATTCACATAATATAAAATTAGCCATTTTAAAGTGAACAATTTGGTGGCATTCAGTAAGTCACAATGTTGAACAACCACCATCTCTATCTAGTTCCAAAACATTTTCATAATCCCAAAATGAAACCCTGTACTCAGGCAGTTTTTTTCTCATCCTCTTCCTGCCTGGAAACCACCGATCTGCTTTCTGTTTCTATGGATTTACTTGTTCTGAATATTTCACACGAATAGAGTCATACAGTATGTGTCCCTTTGTGCCAGGCTTCTTTCCCTTGGGGCAATGTTTTCAAGTTCGTCCATGTTGTAGATGTGTCCGAACTTCCTTCCCTTTCATGGCTGAGTGATATTCCAATGTATGGATAGACCACATGTTTATCCGTTCATCTGGCGAAGAACACGTGGGTCGTTTCCGTGTTGGAAAGCACTATTTTTATTGCAATTTCACAGATAAGGAAATTCAGTTTGACTCCTTCCCAAGGTCACCCAGCTGGCGAGCAGCAGGGCTGGGCATTAAATTCACTCTTTGAAATCTCCACTCTTAACCTCTCAACATTTCTGAGCAGTTGATTCTGGACTAAAAAGACGGAGGATTCACATTTTCTGACCGTCATGTCCTATGGCTCTTGGAAGAAGAGGTTTCTTGGCAGGTCTGTGTTTTGAATGCCATCGTTTAGGTAGAAATGAGGATCCTCAAAGAAGGTTATTCTCTAACTCAGTATCAATGACTTCACCATCATGATATATCTTTTTTTCTTATTTCTTTTTATTTTTTCTTCTTTTTAAAAATAATCCTTATTGAGGTGTAAGTTATATGCAATAAAATTCACCAATTTTAAGTGTACCATTTGATAAATTCTGACATGTTATACAGTTGTGAAACCATCTCCACAATGAAGATACAAAAGATTTTCATGACCTCACAAATCCCCCCCACCCCCACCCCCTGCCC